>NC_092728.1:30319994-30539994 GCF_047496885.1 Scyliorhinus torazame | reverse complement strand
CGCGCACTCACTCTCTCTCTCTCCCTGCTCGCGCACTCTCTCTCTCTCTCTCTCTCCCTGCTCGCACGCTCTCTCTCCCTGCTCGCGCACTCTCTCTCTCTCTCTCTCTCCCTGCTCACACACGCTCTCTCTCCCTGCTCGCGCGCTCTCTCTCTCTCCCTGCTCGCACGCTCTCTCTCTCTCCCTGCTCACACACTCTCTCTCTCTCTCCCTGCTCACACACACTCTCCCTGCTCACACTCTCTCCCTCTCTCTCACTCTCTCCCTGCTCACGCTCTCTCTCTCCCTGCTATCGCTCTCTCTCTCTCTCTCCCTGCTCATGCTCTCTCTCTCTCCCTGTTCATGTTCTCTCTCTCCCTCTCCCTGCACGCGCGCTCTCCCTCTCTCCCAGCTCGCACTCTCTCTCTCTGCTCATGCTCTCTCTCTCTCCCTGCTCACACACTCTCTCTCTCTCTCTCTCTCTCTCTCTCTGCTCGCGCTCTCTCTCTCTGCTCGCGCTCTCTCTCTCTGCTCGCGCTCTCTCTCTCTGCTCGCGCTCTCTCTCTCTGCTCGCGCTCTCTCTCTCTGCTCGCGCTCTCTCTCTCTGCTCACGCTCTCTCTCTCTGCTCGCGCTCTCTCTCTCTGCTCGCGCTCTCTCTCTCTGCTCGCGCTCTCTCTCTCTTTCTCTGCTCATGCTCTCTCTCCCTGCTCTCAGCACTCTCTCTCTCTCTCTCTCTCTCTCTCTCGCTCTCTCTCTCGCTCTCCCTGCTCACGCTCTCGCTCTCCCTGCTCGCTCTCCCTGCTCTCGCGCTCTCCCTCTCTCCCAGCTCGCACTCTCTCTCTCTGCTTATGCTCTCTATCGCTCCCTGCTCACACACTCTCTCTCTCTCTCTCTCTCTCTCTCTCCCTGCTCACGCTCTCTCTCTCTGCTCGCGCTCTCTCTCTCTTCTCGCGCTCTCTCTCCTTGCTCACGCGCTCTCTCTCTCCTTGCTCACGCGCTCTCTCTCCTTGCTCACGCGCTCTCTCTCTCTCTCTCTCTGTTCGCGCTCTCTTTCTCTCTGCTCGAGCTCGCTCTCTCTCTGCTCGTGCTGTCTCTCTCCTCACGCTCTCTCTGTCTCTCTGCTCACGCTCTCTGTCTCTCTCTCCCTGCTCATGCTCTCTCTCTCTCTCCATGCTCATACGCTGTCTCTCTCTCTACCCATGTGCTCCCTCTCTCTCTTCCTGTTCACGCTCTCTCTGCGCGTGCTCTCTCTCTCTCTCTGCGCGTGCTCTCTCTCTCTCTGCGCGTGCTCTCTCTCTCTCTGCACGTGCTCTCTCTCTCTCTGCGCGTGCTCTCTCTCGCTCTGCGCGTGCTCTCTCTCTCTCTGCGCGTGCTCTCTCTCTCTCTGCGCGTGCTCTCTCTCTCTCTGCGCGTGCTCTCTCTCTCTCTGCGCGTGCTCTCTCTCTCTCTGCGCGTGCTCTCTCTCTCTCTGCGCGTGCTCTCTCTCTCTCTGCGCGTGCTCTCTCTCTCTCTGCGCGTGCTCTCTCTCTCTCTGCGCGTGCTCTCTCTCTCTCTGCGCGTGCTCTCTCTCTCTGCGCGTGCTCTCTCTCTGCGCGTGCTCTCTCTCTCTCTGCGCGTGCTCTCTCTCTCTCTCTGCGCGTGCTCTCTCTCTCTCTCTGCGCGTGCTCTCTCTCTCTCTGCGCGTGCTCTCTCTCTCTCTCTGCGCGTGCTCTCTCTCTCTCTCTGCGCGTGCTCTCTCTCTCTCTGCGCGTGCTCTCTCTCTCTCTGCGCGTGCTCTCTCTCTCTCTGCGCGTGCTCTCTCTCTCTCTGCGCGTGCTCTCTCTCTCTCTGCGCGTGCTCTCTCTCTCTCTGCGCGTGCTCTCTCTCTCTCTGCGCGTGCTCTCTCTCTCTCTGCGCGTGCTCTCTCTCTCTCTGCGCGTGCTCTCTCTCTCTCTGCGCGTGCTCTCTCTCTCTCTGCGCGTGCTCTCTCTCTCTCTGCGCGTGCTCTCTCTCTCTCTGCGCGTGCTCTCTCTCTCTCTGCGCGTGCTCTCTCTCTCACTGCTCATGCTCACTCTCTCTCTCTCCCTGCTCACGCTCTCTCTCTGAACACGCTCTCTCTCTCTCTCTCTGCTCACGCTCTCTCTCTCTCGCTCCTGCTCACGCTCTCTCTCTCTCCCCCTGCTTGCACTCTCCCTCTCTGCTCACGCTCTCTCTCTCTCATGCTTTCTCTCTCCCTGCTCATGCTCACCCTCTCTCTTTCCCTGCTCACGCTCTCTCTCTCTCTGTTCACACTCTCTCTCTCTGCGCGTGCTCTCTCTCTCTCTGCGCGTGCTCTCTCTCTCACTGCTCGCGCTCCCTCTCTGTCTCTGCTCGCGCTCTATCTCTCTCCCTGCTCATGCTCTCTCTCTCCCTGCTCATGCTCACTCTCTCGCTCTCCCTGCTCACGCTCTCTCTCTCGCTCCCTGCTTGCACTCTCTCTCTCTGCTCACGCTCTCCTGCTCGCGCTCTCTCTCTCTCTCTCTCTCTGCTCGCGCTCTCTCTCTCTCTGCTCGCGCTCTCTCTCTCTCTCTCTCTCTCTCTGCTCGCGCTCGCTCTCTCTCTCTCTCTCTGCTCGCGCTCTCTCTCTCTCTCTCTGCTCGCGCTCGCTCTCTGCTCGCGCTCGCTCTCTGCTCGCGCTCGCTCTCTGCTCGCGCTCGCTCTCTGCTCGCGCTCGCTCTCTGCTCGCGCTCGCTCTCTGCTCGCGCTCGCTCTCTGCTCGCGCTCGCTCTCTGCTCGCGCTCGCTCTCTGCTCGCGCTCGCTCTCTGCTCGCGCTCGCTCTCTGCTCGCGCTCGCTCTCTGCTCGCGCTCGCTCTCTGCTCGCGCTCGCTCTCTGCTCGCGCTCGCTCTCTGCTCGCGCTCGCTCTCTGCTCGCTCTCTCTCTCTCTCTCTGCTCGCGCTCTCTCTCTGCTCGCGCTCTCTCTCTCTCTCTGCTCGCGCTCTCTCTCTCTCTCTCTGCTCGCGCTCTCTCTCTCTCTCTGCTCGCGCTCTCTCTCTCTCTCTGCTCGCGCTCTCTCTCTCTCTCTCGCTCGCGCTCTCTCTCTCTCTCTGCTCGCGCCGCTCGCTCTCTCTCTCTGCTCGCGCTCTCTCTCTCTCTCTCTGCTCGCGCTCTCTCTCTCTCTGCTCGCGCTCTCTCTCTCTCTCTGCTCGCGCTCTCTCTCTCTCTCTCTGCTCGCGCTCTCTCTCTCTCTCTGCTCGCGCTCTCTCTCTCTCTCTGCTCGCGCTCTCTCTCTCTCTGCTCGCGCTCTCTCTCTCTCCCTCTCTCTGCTCGCGCTCTCTCTCTCTCTCTCTCTCTCTGCTCGCGCTCTCTCTCTCTCTCTCTCTCTGCTCGCGCTCTCTCTCTCTCTCTGCTCGCGCTCTCTCTCTCTGCTCGCGCTCTCTCTCTCTGCTCGCGCTCTCTCTCACTCTGCTCGCGCTCTCCTCCCTCTCTATCTCCCTGCTCACGCTCTCTTTCTCTCTCTCTCCCTGCTCACGCTCTCTTTCTCTCTCTCTCTGCTCTCTTTCCCCCCTGCTCGCGCTCTCTCTCTCTCTCTCTCTCTCTGCTCGCTTTCTCTCTCTCTCTGCTCGCTTTCTCTCTCCCTCTGCTCGCTTTCTCTCTCTCTCTGCTCGCACCCCTCACTCTGCTCACGCTCTCTCTCTCTCTCTGCTCACGGTCTGTATCTCTCTTGCTCTCTCTTCTCGCGCTCCCTCTCTCTCCCTGCTCACGTTCTCGCTCACTCGCTCTCTCTCTCCCTGCTCCCGCGCTCTCTCTCTCTCGCTCTCTCTCTCTCCCTGCTCACACTCTCTCTCTCTCTCTCTCTCCCTGCTCGCGCGCTCTCTCTCTCTCTCTCTCTCCCTGCTCGCACGCTCTCTCTCTCTCTCCCTGCTCGCGCACTCTCTCTCTCTCTCCCTGCTCACACTCTTTCTCTCTCTCTCCATGCTCGCGTGCTCTCTCTCTCTCTCTCCTTGCTCCCACGCTCTCTCTCTCCCTGCTCACACTCTCTCTCTCTCTATCTCCATGCTCACGCTCTCTCTCTCTATCTCCCTGCTCACGCTCTCTCTCACCCTGCTCACGCTCTCTCTCTCTCTCTCCCTCCTCGCGCGCGCGCTCTCTCACTGCTGACGCTCGCTCTCTCTCTCTCTCTCTGTCCCCACTCTCTCTCTCCCTGCTCACACTCTCTCACTCTCTCTCTCTCTCTCTCTCTCTCTCTCTCTCTCTCCCTGCTCACGCTCTCTCTCTCTCTCTCTCTGTCCCCGCTCTCTCGCTCTCTCTCCCTGCTCGCGCTCTCTCTCTCCTCTCTCCCTGCTCACGCTCTCTCTCTCTATCTCCCTGCTCACGCGCTCTCTCTCTCTCTCTCTCCCTGCTCGCGCTCTCTCTCTCTCTCTCTCTCTCCCTGCTCACGCGCTCTCTCTCTCTCTATCTCCCTGCTCACGCTCTCTCTCTCTCTCTCTCTCTCTCTCTCTCCCTGCTCACGCTCCTCTCTCTCCCTGCTCAGCTCTCTCCCCCTGCTCAGCTCTCTCCCTCCTCGTGCGCTCTCTCTCTCTCACTGCTGACGTTCTCTCCCTCTCTCTGCCCCCACTCTCTCTCTCCCTGCTCACACTCTCTCTCTCTCTCTCTCTCTCTCTCCCTATTCACGCTCTCTCTCTCTGCCCCCCGCTCTCTCTCTCTCTGCTCGCGCTCTCTCTCTCTTTCCCAGCTCGCGCTCTCTCTCTCTCTCTCTCTCTGCTCACGCTCTCTCTCTCTCCCTGCTCATGTTCTCTCTCTCCCTGCACGTGCTCTCTCTCCATGCTCTCGCGCTCTCTCGCTCTCCCTCTCTCCCAGCTCGCATTCTCTCTCCCTGCTCACATACTCTCTCTCTCTCCCTGCTCACGCTCTCTCTCTCTGGTCGCGCTCTCTCTCTCCCTGCTCGCGCTCTCTCTCTCTCTCTCTCTCTCTCTCTCTCTCCCTGCTCACGCTCTCTCTCGCTCTCCCTGCTCGCTCTCTCTCTCTCTCTTTGCTCGCGCGCTCTCTCTCTCTCCCTGCTTGCGCGCTCTCTCTCCCTGCGCGCGCACTCTCTCTCTGCGCGCGCACTCTCTCTCTCTCTCTCTCTCTCCCTGCTCACACTCTCTCCCTCTCCCTGCTCTCACTCTCTCTCTCTCTCCCTGCTCACACTCTCTCTCTCTCTCCCTACTCACACCCTCTCTCTCTCTCTCCCTGCTCACACTCTCTCTCCCTGCTCACACACTCTCTCTCTCTCTCTCTCTCCGTGCTCGCGCGCGCACTCTCTCTCTTCTCTCTCTCTCTCTCCCTGCTCGCGCACTCTCTCTCTCTCTCTCTCTCTCTCCCTGCTCGCACGCTCTCTCTCCCTGCTCGCGCACTCTCTCTCTCTTCCGGCTCACACACACTCTCTCTCCCTGCTCGCGCGCTCTCTCTCTCTCCCTGCTCGCACGCTCTCTCTCTCCCTGCTCACACACTCTCTCTCTCCCTGCTCACACTCTCTCTCTCTCTCTCTCTCTCCCTGCTCACGCTCTCTCTCCCTCTCTGCTCGCGCTCTCTCTCTGCTCAAGCTCTCTCTCCCTGCTCATGTTCTCTCTCTCCCTCTCCCCTGCACGCGCGCTCTCCCTCTCTCCCAGCTCGCACTCTCTCTCTCTGCTCATGCTCTCTCTCTCTCCCTGCTCACACACTCTCTCTCTCTCTCTCTCTCTGCTCGCGCTCTCTCTCTCTGCTCGCACTCTCTCTCTCTGCTCGCACTCTCGTCTCTCTCTGCTCGCACTCTCTCTCTCTCTGCTCGCGCTCTCTCTCTCTGCTCGCGCTCTCTCTCTCTCTGCTCGCGCTCTCTCTCTCTGCTCGCGCTCCTCTCTCTCTGCTCGCGCTCTCTCTCTCTGCTCCGGCTCTCTCTCTCTGCTCGCGCTCTCTCTCTCTGCTCGCGCTCTCTCTCTTGCTCGCGCTCTCTCTCTCTCTGCTCGCGCTCTCTCTCTCCCTGCTCGCGCGCTCTCTCCCTGCTCGCGGACTCTCTCTCCCTGCTCGCGCGCTCTCTCCCTGCTCGCGCGCTCTCTCCCTGCTCGCGCGCTCTCTCCCTGCTCGCGCGCTCTCTCCCTGCTCGCAGCGCTCTCTCCCTGCTCGCGCGCTCTCTCCCTGCTCGCGCGCTCTCTCTCCCTGCTCGCGCGCTCCTCTTCCCTGCTCGCGCGCTCTCTCCCTGCTCGCCGCGCTCTCTCCCTGCTCGCGCGCTCTCTCCCTGCTCGCGCGCTCTCTCCCTGCTCGCGCGCTCTCTCCCTGCTCGCGCGCTCTCTCCCTGCTCGCGCGCTTCTCATCTCCCTGCTCGCGCGCTCTCTCCCTGCTCGCGCGCTCTCTCCCCCTGCTCGCGCGCTCTCTCCCTGCTCGCTGCGCTCTCTCCCCTGCTCGCGCGCTCTCTCCCTGCTCGCGCGCTCTCTCCCTGCTCGCGCGCTCTCTCCCTGCTCGCGCGCTCTCTCCCTGCTCGCGCGCTCTCCTCCCTGCTCGCGCGCTCTCTCCCTGCTCGCGCGCTCTCTCCCTGCTCGCTGCGCTCTCTCCCTGCTCGCTCTCTCCCTGCTCGCTCTCTGCTCGCGCTCAGCTCTCTGCTCGCGCTCGCTCTCTGCTCGCGCTCGCTCTCTGCTCGCGCTCGCTCTCTGCTCGCTCTCTCTCTCTCTCTGCTCGCGCTCTCTCTCTCTCTGCTCGCGCTCTCTCTCTCTCTCTGCTCGCGCTCTCTCTCTCTCTCTCTGCTCGCGCTCTCTCTCTCTCTCTGCTCGCGCTCTCTCTCTCTCTCTGCTCGCGCTCTCTCTCTCTCTCTCTGCTCGCGCTCTCTCTCTCTCTCTGCTCGCGCTCGCTCTCTCTCTCTGCTCGCGCTCTCTCTCTCTCTCTCTGCTCGCGCTCTCTCTCTCTCTGCTCGCGCTCTCTCTCTCTCTCTGCTCGCGCTCTCTCTCTCTCTCTCTGCTCGCGCTCTCTCTCTCTCTCTGCTCGCGCTCTCTCTCTCTCTCTGCTCGCGCTCTCTCTCTCTCTCTGCTCGCGCTCTCTCTCTCTCCCTCTCTCTGCTCGCGCTCTCTCTCTCTCTCTCTCTCTCTGCTCGCGCTCTCTCTCTCTCTCTCTCTCTGCTCGCGCTCTCTCTCTCTCTCTGCTCGCGCTCTCTCTCTCTGCTCGCGCTCTCTCTCTCTGCTCGCGCTCTCTCTCTCTGCTCGCGCTCTCTCTCACTCTGCTCGCGCTCTCTCCCTCTCTATCTCCCTGCTCACGCTCTCTTTCTCTCTCTCTCCCTGCTCACGCTCTCTTTCTCTCTCTCTCTGCTCTCTTTCCCCCTGCTCGCGCTCTCTCTCTCTCTCTCTCTCTCTGCTCGCTTTCTCTCTCCCTCTGCTCGCTTTCTCTCTCTCTCTGCTCGCACCCTCACTCTGCTCACGCTCTCTCTCTCTCTCTGCTCACGGTCTGTATCTCTCTTGCTCTCTCTTCTCGCGCTCCCTCTCTCTCCCTGCTCACGTTCTCGCTCACTCGCTCTCTCTCTCCCTGCTCCCGCGCTCTCTCTCTCTCGCTCTCTCTCTCTCCCTGCTCACACTCTCTCTCTCTCTCTCTCTCCCTGCTCGCGCGCTCTCTCTCTCTCTCTCTCTCCCTGCTCGCACGCTCTCTCTCTCTCTCCCTGCTTGCGCACTCTCTCTCTCTCTCCCTGCTCACACTCTTTCTCTCTCTCTCCATGCTCGCGTGCTCTCTCTCTCTCTCTCCTTGCTCCCACGCTCTCTCTCTCCCTGCTCACACTCTCTCTCTCTCTATCTCCATGCTCACGCTCTCTCTCTCTATCTCCCTGCTCACGCTCTCTCTCACCCTGCTCACGCTCTCTCTCTCTCTCTCCCTCCTCGCGCGCTGCGCTCTCTCACTGCTGACGCTCGCTCTCTCTCTCTCTCTCTGTCCCCACTCTCTCTCTCCCTGCTCACACTCTCTCACTCTCTCTCTCTCTCTCTCTCTCTCTCTCTCTCTCTCCCTGCTCACGCTCTCTCTCTCTCTCTCTCTGTCCCCGCTCTCTCGCTCTCTCTCCCTGCTCGCGCTCTCTCTCTCTCTCTCCCTGCTCACGCTCTCTCTCTCTATCTCCCTGCTCACGCGCTCTCTCTCTCTCTCTCTCCCTGCTCGCGCTCTCTCTCTCTCTCTCTCTCTCCCTGCTCACGCGCTCTCTCTCTCTCTATCTCCCTGCTCACGCTCTCTCTCTCTCTCTCTCTCTCTCTCTCTCTCCCTGCTCACGCTCCTCTCTCTCCCTGCTCAGCTCTCTCCCCCTGCTCAGCTCTCTCCCTCCTCGTGCGCTCTCTCTCTCTCACTGCTGACGTTCTCTCCCTCTCTCTGCCCCCACTCTCTCTCTCCCTGCTCACACTCTCTCTCTCTCTCTCTCTCTCTCTCCCTATTCACGCTCTCTCTCTCTGCCCCCGCTCTCTCTCTCTCTGCTCGCGCTCTCTCTCTCTTTCCCAGCTCTCTCTCTCTCTGCTCGCGCTCTCTCTCTCTTTCCCAGCTCGCGCTCTCTCTCTCTCTCTCTCTCTGCTCACGCTCTCTCTCTCTCCCTGCTCATGTTCTCTCTCTCCCTGCACGTGCTCTCTCTCCATGCTCTCGCGCTCTCTCGCTCTCCCTCTCTCCCAGCTCGCATTCTCTCTCCCTGCTCACATACTCTCTCTCTCTCCCTGCTCACGCTCTCTCTCTCTGGTCGCGCTCTCTCTCTCCCTGCTCGCGCTCTCTCTCTCTCTCTCTCTCTCTCTCTCTCTCTCCCTGCTCACGCTCTCTCTCGCTCTCCCTGCTCGCTCTCTCTCTCTCTCTTTGCTCGCGCGCTCTCTCTCTCTCCCTGCTTGCGCGCTCTCTCTCCCTGCGCGCGCACTCTCTCTCTGCGCGCGCACTCTCTCTCTCTCTCTCTCTCTCCCTGCTCACACTCTCTCCCTCTCCCTGCTCTCACTCTCTCTCTCTCTCCCTGCTCACACTCTCTCTCTCTCTCCCTACTCACACCCTCTCTCTCTCTCTCCCTGCTCACACTCTCTCTCCCTGCTCACACACTCTCTCTCTCTCTCTCTCTCCGTGCTCGCGCGCGCACTCTCTCTCTCTCTCTCTCTCCCTGCTCGCGCACTCTCTCTCTCTCTCTCTCTCTCTCCCTGCTCGCACGCTCTCTCTCCCTGCTCGCGCACTCTCTCTCTCTTCCGGCTCACACACACTCTCTCTCCCTGCTCGCGCGCTCTCTCTCTCTCCCTGCTCGCACGCTCTCTCTCTCCCTGCTCACACACTTCTCTCTCCCTGCTCACACTCTCTCTCTCTCTCTCTCTCTCTCCCTGCTCACACTCTCTCTCTCCCTGCTATCGCTCTCTCTCTCCCTGCTCATGCTCTCTCTCTCTCTCTCCCTGCTCACGCTCTCTCTCCCTCTCTGCTCGCGCTCTCTCTCTGCTCAAGCTCTCTCTCCCTGCTCATGTTCTCTCTCTCCCTCTCCCTGCACGCGCGCTCTCCCTCTCTCCCAGCTCGCACTCTCTCTCTCTGCTCATGCTCTCTCTCTCTCCCTGCTCACACACTCTCTCTCTCTCTCTCTGCTCGCGCTCTCTCTCTCTGCTCGCACTCTCTCTCTCTGCTCGCACTCTCTCTCTCTCTGCTCGCACTCTCTCTCTCTCTGCTCGCGCTCTCTCTCTCTGCTCGCGCTCTCTCTCTCTGCTCGCGCTCTCTCTCTCTGCTCGCGCTCTCTCTCTCTGCTCGCGCTCTCTCTCTCTGCTCGCGCTCTCTCTCTCTGCTCGCGCTCTCTCTCTCTGCTCGCGCTCTCTCTCTTGCTCGCGCTCTCTCTCTCTCTGCTCGCGCTCTCTCTCTCCCTGCTCGCGCGCTCTCTCCCTGCTCGCGCGCTCTCTCCCTGCTCGCGCGCTCTCTCCCTGCTCGCGCGCTCTCTCCCTGCTCGCGCGCTCTCTCCCTGCTCGCGCGCCCTCTCCCTGCTCGCGCGCTCTCTCCCTGCTCGCGCGCTCTCTCCCTGCTCGCGCGCTCTCTCCCTGCTCGCGCGCTCTCTCCCTGCTCGCGCGCTCTCTCCCTGCTCGCGCGCTCTCTCCCTGCTCGCGCGCATCTCTCCCTGCTCGCGCGCTCTCTCCCTGCTCGCGCGCTCTCTCCCTGCTCGCGCGCTCTCTCCCCTGCTCGCGCGCTCTCTCCCTGCTCGCGCGCTCTCTCCCTGCTCGCGCGCTCTCTCCCTGCTCGCGCGCTCTCTCCCTGCTCGCGCGCTCTCTCCCTGCTCGCGCGCTCTCTCCCTGCTCGCGCGCTCTCTCCCTGCTCGCGCGCTCTCTCCCTGCTCGCGCGCTCTCTCCCTGCTCGCTCTCTCCCTGCTCGCTCTCTGCTCGCGCTCGCTCTCTGCTCGCGCTCGCTCTCTGCTCGCTCTCTCTCTCTCTCTGCTCGCGCTCTCTCTCTCTCTGCTCGCGCTCTCTCTCTCTCTCTGCTCGCGCTCTCTCTCTCTCTCTCTGCTCGCGCTCTCTCTCTCTCTCTGCTCGCGCTCTCTCTCTCTCTCTGCTCGCGCTCTCTCTCTCTCTCTGCTCGCGCTCTCTCTCTCTCTCTGCTCGCGCTCGCTCTCTCTCTCTGCTCGCGCTCTCTCTCTCTCTCTCTGCTCGCGCTCTCTCTCTCTCTGCTCGCGCTCTCTCTCTCTCTCTGCTCGCGCTCTCTCTCTCTCTCTCTGCTCGCGCTCTCTCTCTCTCTCTGCTCGCGCTCTCTCTCTCTCTCTGCTCGCGCTCTCTCTCTCTCTCTGCTCGCGCTCTCTCTCTCTCCCTCTCTCTGCTCGCGCTCTCTCTCTCTCTCTCTCTCTCTGCTCGCGCTCTCTCTCTCTCTCTGCTCGCGCTCTCTCTCTCTGCTCGCGCTCTCTCTCTCTGCTCGCGCTCTCTCTCACTCTGCTCGCGCTCTCTCCCTCTCTATCTCCCTGCTCACGCTCTCTTTCTCTCTCTCTCCCTGCTCACGCTCTCTTTCTCTCTCTCTCTGCTCTCTTTCCCCCTGCTCGCGCTCTCTCTCTCTCTCTCTCTCTCTGCTCGCTTTCTCTCTCTCTCTGCTCGCTTTCTCTCTCCCTCTGCTCGCTTTCTCTCTCTCTCTGCTCGCACCCTCACTCTGCTCACGCTCTCTCTCTCTCTCTGCTCACGGTCTGTATCTCTCTTGCTCTCTCTTCTCGCGCTCCCTCTCTCTCCCTGCTCACGTTCTCGCTCACTCGCTCTCTCTCTCCCTGCTCCCGCGCTCTCTCTCTCTCGCTCTCTCTCTCTCCCTGCTCACACTCTCTCTCTCTCTCTCTCTCCCTGCTCGCGCGCTCTCTCTCTCTCTCTCTCTCCCTGCTCGCACGCTCTCTCTCTCTCTCCCTGCTCGCGCACTCTCTCTCTCTCTCCCTGCTCACACTCTTTCTCTCTCTCTCCATGCTCGCGTGCTCTCTCTCTCTCTCTCCTTGCTCCCACGCTCTCTCTCTCCCTGCTCACACTCTCTCTCTCTCTATCTCCATGCTCACGCTCTCTCTCTCTATCTCCCTGCTCACGCTCTCTCTCACCCTGCTCACGCTCTCTCTCTCTCTCTCCCTCCTCGCGCGCGCGCTCTCTCACTGCTGACGCTCGCTCTCTCTCTCTCTCTCTGTCCCCACTCTCTCTCTCCCTGCTCACACTCTCTCACTCTCTCTCTCTCTCTCTCTCTCTCTCTCTCTCTCTCCCTGCTCACGCTCTCTCTCTCTCTCTCTCTGTCCCCGCTCTCTCGCTCTCTCTCCCTGCTCGCGCTCTCTCTCTCTCTCTCCCTGCTCACGCTCTCTCTCTCTATCTCCCTGCTCACGCGCTCTCTCTCTCTCTCTCTCCCTGCTCGCGCTCTCTCTCTCTCTCTCTCTCTCCCTGCTCACGCGCTCTCTCTCTCTCTATCTCCCTGCTCACGCTCTCTCTCTCTCTCTCTCTCTCTCTCTCTCCCTGCTCACGCTCCTCTCTCTCCCTGCTCAGCTCTCTCCCCCTGCTCAGCTCTCTCCCTCCTCGTGCGCTCTCTCTCTCTCACTGCTGACGTTCTCTCCCTCTCTCTGCCCCCACTCTCTCTCTCCCTGCTCACACTCTCTCTCTCTCTCTCTCTCTCTCTCCCTATTCACGCTCTCTCTCTCTGCCCCCGCTCTCTCTCTCTCTGCTCGCGCTCTCTCTCTCTTTCCCAGCTCGCGCTCTCTCTCTCTCTCTCTCTCTGCTCACGCTCTCTCTCTCTCCCTGCTCATGTTCTCTCTCTCCCTGCACGTGCTCTCTCTCCATGCTCTCGCGCTCTCTCGCTCTCCCTCTCTCCCAGCTCGCATTCTCTCTCCCTGCTCACATACTCTCTCTCTCTCCCTGCTCACGCTCTCTCTCTCTGGTCGCGCTCTCTCTCTCCCTGCTCGCGCTCTCTCTCTCTCTCTCTCTCTCTCTCTCTCTCCCTGCTCACGCTCTCTCTCGCTCTCCCTGCTCGCTCTCTCTCTCTCTCTTTGCTCGCGCGCTCTCTCTCTCTCCCTGCTTGCGCGCTCTCTCTCCCTGCGCGCGCACTCTCTCTCTGCGCGCGCACTCTCTCTCTCTCTCTCTCTCTCCCTGCTCACACTCTCTCCCTCTCCCTGCTCTCACTCTCTCTCTCTCTCCCTGCTCACACTCTCTCTCTCTCTCCCTACTCACACCCTCTCTCTCTCTCTCCCTGCTCACACTCTCTCTCCCTGCTCACACACTCTCTCTCTCTCTCTCTCTCCGTGCTCGCGCGCGCACTCTCTCTCTCTCTCTCTCTCCCTGCTCGCGCACTCTCTCTCTCTCTCTCTCTCTCTCCCTGCTCGCACGCTCTCTCTCCCTGCTCGCGCACTCTCTCTCTCTTCCGGCTCACACACACTCTCTCTCCCTGCTCGCGCGCTCTCTCTCTCTCCCTGCTCGCACGCTCTCTCTCTCCCTGCTCACACACTCTCTCTCTCCCTGCTCACACTCTCTCTCTCTCTCTCTCTCTCTCCCTGCTCACACTCTCTCTCTCCCTGCTATCGCTCTCTCTCTCCCTGCTCATGCTCTCTCTCTCTCTCTCCCTGCTCACGCTCTCTCTCCCTCTCTGCTCGCGCTCTCTCTCTGCTCAAGCTCTCTCTCCCTGCTCATGTTCTCTCTCTCCCTCTCCCTGCACGCGCGCTCTCCCTCTCTCCCAGCTCGCACTCTCTCTCTCTGCTCATGCTCTCTCTCTCTCCCTGCTCACACACTCTCTCTCTCTCTCTCTGCTCGCGCTCTCTCTCTCTGCTCGCACTCTCTCTCTCTGCTCGCACTCTCTCTCTCTCTGCTCGCACTCTCTCTCTCTCTGCTCGCGCTCTCTCTCTCTGCTCGCGCTCTCTCTCTCTGCTCGCGCTCTCTCTCTCTGCTCGCGCTCTCTCTCTCTGCTCGCGCTCTCTCTCTCTGCTCGCGCTCTCTCTCTCTGCTCGCGCTCTCTCTCTCTGCTCGCGCTCTCTCTCTTGCTCGCGCTCTCTCTCTCTCTGCTCGCGCTCTCTCTCTCCCTGCTCGCGCGCTCTCTCCCTGCTCGCGCGCTCTCTCCCTGCTCGCGCGCTCTCTCCCTGCTCGCGCGCTCTCTCCCTGCTCGCGCGCTCTCTCCCTGCTCGCGCGCTCTCTCCCTGCTCGCGCGCTCTCTCCCCTGCTCGCGCGCTCTCTCCCTGCTCGCGCGCTCTCTCCCTGCTCGCGCGCTCTCTCCCTGCTCGCGCGCTCTCTCCCTGCTCGCGCGCTCTCTCCCTGCTCGCGCGCTCTCTCCCTGCTCGCGCGCTCTCTCCCTGCTCGCGCGCTCTCTCCCTGCTCGCGCGCTCTCTCCCTGCTCGCGCGCTCTCTCCCTGCTCGCGCGCTCTCTCCCTGCTCGCGCGCTCTCTCCCTGCTCGCGCGCTCTCTCCCTGCTCGCGCGCTCTCTCCCTGCTCGCGCGCTCTCTCCCTGCTCGCGCGCTCTCTCCCTGCTCGCGCGCTCTCTCGCTCTCCCTCTCTCTCTTTGCTCGCGCGCTCTCTCTCTCTCTCCCTGCTCAGGCTCTATCTCGCTCTCCCTGCTCGCTCTCTCTCTCTCTTTCTCTGCTCATGCTCTCTCTCCCTGCTCACACTCTCTCTCTCTCTCTCTCTCTCTCTCTCCCTGCTCACGCTCTCGCTCCCCCTGCTCGCTCTCCCTGCTCTCGCGCTCTCCCTCTCTCCCAGCTCGCACTCTCTCTCTCTGCTTATGCTCTCTATCGCTCCCTGCTCACACACTCTCTCTCTCTCTCTCTCTCTCTCCCTGCTCACGCTCTCTCTCTCTGCTCGCGCTCTATCTCTTCTTGCTCTCTCTCTCTCTTCTCGCGCTCTCTCTCTCCTTGCTCACGCGCTCTCTCTCTCTCTGCTCGCGCTCTCTTTCGCTCTGCTCGAGCTCGCTCTCTCTCTGCTCGTGCGCTCTCCCTCTGCTCGTGCTCTCTCTCTCCTCACACTCTCTCTGTCTCTCTGCTCACGCTCTCTCTCTCTCTCTCTGCTCACGCTCTCTCTCTCTCCCTGCTCTTGTTCTCTCTCTCCCTGCACGCGCTCTCTCTCCATGCTCTCGCGCTCTCTCGCTCTCCCTCTCTCCCAGCTCGCATTCTCTCTCCCTGCTCACATACTCTCTCTCTCTCTCTGCTCACGCTCTCTCTCTCTGCTCGCGCTCTCTCTCCCTGCTCGCGCTCTCTCTCTCTCTCTCCCTGCTCACGCTCTCCCTGCTCGCTCTCTCTCTCTCTCTCTGCTCGCGCGCTCTCTCTCTCTCTCTCCCTGCTCGCGCGCTCTCTCTCCCTGCGCGCGCACTCTCTCTCTCTCTCTCTCTCCCTGCTCACACTCTCTCCCTCTCCCTGCTCACACTCTCTCTCTCCCTGCTCACACCCTCTCTCTCTCCCTGCTCACTCTCTCTCTCTCCCTGCTCACACTCTCTCTCTCTCTCTCTCCCTCTCTCCCTGCTCGCGCACTCACTCTCTCTCTCTCTCTCTCCCTGCTCGCGCACTCTCTCTCCCTGCTCGCGCACTCTCTCTCTCTCTCTCTCTCTCTCTCTCCCTGCTCACACACGCTCTCTCTCCCTGCTCGCGCGCTCTCTCTCTCTCCCTGCTCGCACGCTCTCTCTCTCTCCCTGCTCACACACTCTCTCTATCTCCCTGCTCACACACACTCTCCCTGCTCACACTCTCTCTCTCTCTCTCTCTCTCCCTGCTCACGCTCTCTCTCTCTCTCTCCCTGCTCATGCTCTCTCTCTCTCCCTGCTCACGCTCTCTCTCCCTCTCTGCTCGCGCTCTCTCTTTCTGCTCAAGCTCTCTCTCTCTCCCTGCTCACACACTCTCTCTCTCTCTCTCTCTCTCTCTCTCTGCTCGCGCTGTCTCTCTCTGCTCGCGCTCTCTCTCTCTGCTCGCGCTCTCTCTCTCTGCTCGCGCTCTCTCTCTCTGCTCGCGCTCTCTCTCTCTGCTCACGCTCTCTCTCTCTGCTCGCGCTCTCTCTCTCTGCTCGCGCTCTCTCTCTCTTTCTCTGCTCATGCTCTCTCTCCCTGCTCACACACTCTCTCTCTCTCTCTCTCTCCCTGCTCACGCTCTCTCTCTCTGCTCGCGCTCTCTCTCCTTGCTCACGCGCTCTCTCTCTCTCTCTCTCTGTTCGCGCTCTCTTTCTCTCTGCTCGAGCTCGCTCTCTCTCTGCTCGTGCTCTCTCTCTCCTCACGCTCTCTCTGTCTCTCTGCTCACGCTCTCTGTCTCTCTCTCCCTGCTCATGCTCTCTCTCTCTCTCCCTGCTCATACGCTGTCTCTCTCTCTACCCATGTGCTCCCTCTCTCTCCCTGTTCACGCTCTCTCTGCGCGTGCTCTCTCTCTCTCTGCGCGTGCTCTCTCTCTCTCTGCGCGTGCTCTCTCTCTCTCTGCGCGTGCTCTCTCTCTCTCTGCGCGTGCTCTCTCTCTGCGCGTGCTCTCTCTCTCTCTGCGCGTGCTCTCTCTCTCTCTGCGCGTGCTCTCTCTCTCTCTGCGCGTGCTCTCTCTCTCTCTGCGCGTGCTCTCTCTCTCTCTGCGCGTGCTCTCTCTCTCTCTGCGCGTGCTCTCTCTCTCTCTGCGCGTGCTCTCTCTCTCTCTCTGCGCGTGCTCTCTCTCTCTCTGCGCGTGCTCTCTCTCTGCGCGTGCTCTCTCTCTCTCTCTCTGCGCGTGCTCTCTCTCTCTCTGCGCGTGCTCTCTCTCTCTCTGCGCGTGCTCTCTCTCTCTCTGCGCGTGCTCTCTCTCTCTCTGCGCGTGCTCTCTCTCTCTCTGCGCGTGCTCTCTCTCTCTGCGCGTGCTCTCTCTCTCTGCGCGTGCTCTCTCTCTCACTGCTCATGCTCACTCTCTCTCTCTCCCTGCTCACGCTCTCTCTCTGAACACGCTCTCTCTCTCTCTCTCTGCTCACGCTCTCTCTCTCTCGCTCCCTGCTCACGCTCTCTCTCTCTCCCCCTGCTTGCACTCTCCCTCTCTGCTCACGCTCTCCCTGCTCACGCTCTCTCTCTCTCTCTCTCATGCTTTCTCTCTCCCTGCTCATGCTCACCCTCTCTCTTTCCCTGCTCACGCTCTCTCTCTCTCTGTTCACACTCTCTCTCTCTGCGCGTGCTCTCTCTCTCTCTGCGCGTGCTCTCACTGCTCGCGCTCCCTCTCTGTCTCTGCTCGCGCTCTATCTCTCTCCCTGCTCATGCTCTCTCTCTCCCTGCTCATGCTCACTCTCTCGCTCTCCCTGCTCACGCTCTCTCTCTGATCACGCTCTCTCGTTCTCTCTCTCTCTCTGCTCACGCTCTCTCTCTCTCTCGCTCCCTGCTTGCACTCTCTCTCTCTGCTCACGCTCTCCCTGCTCACGCTCTCTCTCTCTCTCTCTCTCTCTCTCTCTCCCTGCTCACGCTCTCTTTCTCTCTGCTCACGCGCACTCTCTCTGCTCACGCGCATTCTCTCTCTCCCTGCTCACGCTCTCTCTCTCTCTCTCTCTCTCTCTCTGCTCACGCTCTCTCTCGCTCTCTCTCCCTGCTCACGCACTCTCTCTCCCTGCTCACGCGCTCTCTCTCTCCCTGCTCACGCTCTCCATCCTCTAATGCTCGGTGCTAATTCCTGTTGCCAGGTGGTCCGCTGGCGATGGTGGGTTCTGCCATGATGGGGGGGATTCTCCTGGCCCTGATTGAAGGAGTTGGGATCTTGCTCACACGATACACAGCTCAGCAGTTTCAGAACCGTAAGTATCAGACACAGCGGAACACCTCACTCTCCGCCCCCTTCACCACACACTCCAGTTCCCACCCCCACATTCGGCCCCTCTGCCCCTCTACTGCCTCACCTTCTGCCCCTCCTCCCATCGGTCCCCTTCTTCCCTTGGCCTCCCTCGCCAAAACCCCGCTCCAGGTCCCTTCCCCCTCATACCAGGGGCTGGTTGAGCACAGGGCTAAATCGCTGGCTTAATTCCCAACAGAGATCAATCTCGTTTTGAATTGTCCAATTTACCCCCGCCAGCCTCAGTAGTTTTTTAGGAGGGGAGTGAGTTCCTGAGTTCTCTCTCCCACCTCCCCCTTGGCCCAACCAGAGGAAGTAATTTCTCTCCATCGATTTTTTTTTCACCATCTTAAACCCTCCGATCACTCATATGCTACAGAGAGGGGACAAGCCCAGACTCTGCCACACGTCCTCAGCATCGAAGTCTGCTGTTGGTGTGGGAAGGCTGGGAGATTTGGGGAAGGCAACGACAGTCTCGGTCATCCCTTTAGTAACCCCTCGCTCCCTCTTACTCCCTTCCAGCGAGCCCGTTCATGGAGGACCCCAGCCAGCTGCCGCCGAAGGAGCCATCAGCTGGATACCAGGGCTACGGTCAGTACCAGTAACCACAGAGAGAGGAGAGAGAGAGTGAGCGAGAGAAGCTCATCCCCGAGAGGAAATCCTGAACTGATTCCAATTTCAGTGAACCCAACCAATACTCAGGCTGCACTCTGGATTTTGTGAAGTGTCTGCTCAGAGTGGGACATACTTTCTGCTGATCGAGCCCTGGTGAATTTCACCTCAACCGAGCAGAAGTCTGCGGAGGCCACAGACCACGGAGGGGGTGGAGCAGGGCATCTGAATAAAGGATTTCTGTTGAACTCACGGTGTGCCTAATTCAATTGGTAGCCGCCGAATGGAGCCCCTGTGGCAGTGTTACAGTGAGGGGTGTGGGGTATATCAGTGTTACAGTGAGGGGTGTGGGGTATATCAGAGTGTTACAGTGAGGGGTGTGGGGTATATCAGAGTGTTACAGTGAGGGGTGTCGGGTATATCAGTGTTACAGTGAGGGGTGTGGGTATATCAGAGTGTTACAGTGAGGGGTGTGGGTATATCAGAGTGTTACAGTGAGGGGTGTGGGATATATCAGAATGTTACAGTGAGGGGTGTGGGGTATATCAGAGTGTTACAGTGAGGGGTGTGGGGTATATCAGAGTTACAGTGAGGGGTGTGGGGTGTATCAGAGTGTTACAGTGAGGGGTGTGGGGTATATCAGTGTTACAGTGAGGGGTGTGGGGTATATCAGAGTGTTACAGTGAGGGGTGTGGGGTGTATCAGAGTATTACAGTGAGGGGTATATCAGTGTTACAGTGAGGGGTGTGGGGTATATCAGAGTGTTACAGTGAGGGGTGTGGGGTATATCAGAGTTACAGTGAGGGGTGTGGGGTGTATCAGAGTGTTACAGTGAGGGGTGTGGGGTATATCAGAGTGTTACAGTGAGGGGTGTGGGGTATATCAGAGTTACAGTGAGGGGTGTGGGGTGTATCAGAGTGTTACAGTGAGGGGTGAGGGGTATATCAGTGTTACAGTGAGGGGTGTGGGGTATATCAGAGTTACAGTGAGGGGGGTGGGGTGTATCAGAGTGTTACAGTGAGGGGTGAGGGGTATATCAGTGTTACAGTGAGGGGTGTGGGGTATATCAGAGTGTTACAGTGAGGGGTGTGGGGTATATCAGAGTTACAGTGAGGGGTGTGGGGTGTATCAGAGTGTTACAGTGAGGGGTGTGGGGTGTATCAGTGTTACAGTGAGGGGTGTGGGGTATATCAGAGTGTTACAGTGAGGGGTGTGGGGTGTATCAGAGTATTACAGTGAGGGGTATATCAGTGTTACAGTGAGGGGTGTGGGGTATATCAGAGTATTACAGTGAGGGGTATGGGGTATATCAGAGTATTACAGTGAGGGGTATATCAGTGTTACAGCGAGGGGTGTGGGGTATATCAGTGTTACAGTGAGGCGTGTGGGGTATATCGGAGTGTACAGTGAGGGGTGTGGGGTATATCAGAGTGTTACAGTGAGGGGAGCGGGATATATCAGGGTGTTACAGTGAGGGGTGTGGGGTATATCAGAGTGTTACAGTGAGGGGTGTGGGGTATATCAAAGTGTTACAGTGAAGGGTGTGGTGTATATCAGAGTGTTACAGTGAGGGGTGTGGGGTATATCAGAGTGTTACAGTGAGCGGTGTGGGGTATATCAGAGTGTTACTGTGAGGGGTGAGGGGTATATCAGTGTTACAGTGAGGGGTGTGGGGTATATCAGAGTGTTACAGTGAGGGGTGTGGGATATATCAGTGTTACAGTGAGGAGTGTAGAATATATCAGAGTGAGACAGTGAGGGGCGTGGGTTATTTCAGAGTGTAACAGAGAGGTAGTGTGAGATATACCAGAAAGTTACAGTGAGGGGTGTGGGTTATTTCAGAGTGTAACAGTTAGGTAGTGTGAGATATACCAGAGTGTTACAATGAGGGGCATGGGTTGTATCAGAGGGTCACAGTGAGGGGTGCGGGATATATCAGTGTTACAGTGAGGTGTCTGGGGTATATCAGAGGGTCACAGTGAGGGGTGAGGGATATATCAAAGTGTTACAGTGAAGGGTGTGGGGTATATCCGAGCGTTACAGTGAGGGGTGTGGGATATATCAGAGGGTTACAGTGAGAGGTGTGGGGTATATCAGAGGGGAACAGTGAGGGGTGTGGAGTATATCAGAGTGTTACAGTGAGGGGTGTGGGTTATATCAGTTTACAGTGAGGGGTGTGGGATCTATTAGTGTTCCAGTGAGGGGTGTGGGATATATCAGTGTTACAGTGAGGAGTGTAGAATATATCAGAGTGTGACAGTGAGGGGTGTGGGATATATCAGTGTTACAATGAGGTGTGTGGGATATATCAGAGTATTACTGTGAGGGGTGTGGGATATATCAGAGTGTTACAGTGAGGGGTGTGGGGTATATCAGAGCGTTACAGTGAGGGGTGTGGGATATATCAGAGTTACAGTGAGGGGTGTGGAGTATATCAGAGTGTTAGAGTGAGGGGTGTGAAATGTATCAGTGTTACAGTCAGGGGTGCGGGGTAGATCAGAGTTACAGTGAGGGGTGTGGAATATATCAGAGTGTGACAGTGAGAGGTGTGGGGTGTGGGATATATAAGAGTTATAGTGAGGGGTGTTGTAAATATCACAGTGTTACAGTGAGGGGTAGGGAATATATCAGAGTTTTAAAGTGAGGGGCGTAGGTTATTTCAGAGTGTTACAGTGAGGGGTGTGGGGTATATCAGTGTTACAGTGAGGGGTGTGGGATATATCAGTGTTACAATGAGGTGTGGGATATATCAGCGTGTTACTGTGAGGGGTGTGGGGTATATCAGTGTATTACTGTGAGGGGTGTGGGGGAAATCAGAGTTACTGTGAGGGGTCTGGGGTATATCAGAGTGTTACAGTGAGGGGTCTGGGGTATATCAGAGTGTTACAGTGAGGGGTGTGGGATATATCAGTGTTACAGTGAGGAGTGTAGAATATATCAGAGTGAGACAGTGAGGGGTGTGGGGTATGTCAGTGTTTCCGTGAGGGGTGTGGGGTATATCAGAGTGTTACAGTGAAGGGTGTGGGGTATATCAGAGTGTTACAGTGAGGGGTCTGGGGTATATCAGAGTGTTACAGTGAGGGGTCTGGGGTATATCAGAGTATTACAGTGAAGGGTGTGGGCTATTTCAGAGTGTTACAGTGAGGGGTGTGGGATATATCAGAGTGTTACACTCGGGGGTGTGGGAAATATCTGTCTCGTGCACACCCTCTCTCTCGCACGCACTCGCTTTCTCTCACACTCGCTCTCTCTCACACTCATCCTCTCTCGCCCACCCCCTTTTGCACACACCCTCTCGCTTTCTTCACACTCACCCTCTCGCTCTCTCTCGGACACCCTCTCTCGCACACACCCTCTGACATTGTCTAACTCTGACATCTCACATACTGTATCTCACACTCACTTTCTCTCTCATACTCTGACATTATCTCTTACATACTCTATCTGACACACTCATCCCTCTTTCACCCTCTCTCACTCACACTCCTTCAGATATTCTGTGATACTCTCATCCACTCAATTTCTGATGCTCTCACTTCCTCTCTCACACTTCCTTGCTCACATTCACTTACACACTATCTCATATCCTCATTCTCACACACATACTCACTATCTCACACACTAACTCACCCAAACATTCATTATCTTACATTTTCACTGTTACACACTCCTTCAAATATTCTCTGACACTCATCCACTCACTCTCTGACGTTCTCACTTCCTCCCACGCACCCATTTCCTGACACACACTCACTTTCTCACGCACTCACAAAGAACAAAGAAATGTACAGCACAGGAACAGGCCCTTCGGCCCTCCAAGCCCGTGCCGACCATGCTGCCCGACTAAACTACAATCTTCTACACTTCCTGGATCCGTATCCCTCTATTCCCATCCTATTCATGTATTTCTCAAGATGCCCCTTAAATGTCACTATCGTCCCTGCTTCCACCACCTCCTCCGGTAGCGAGTTCCAGGCACCCATTACCCTCTGCGTAAAAAACTTGCCTCGTACATCTACTCTAAACCTTGCCACTCTCACCTTAAACCTATGCCCCTTAGTAATTGACCCCTCTACCCTGGGGAAAAGCCTCTGACTATCCACTCTGTCTATGCCCCTCATAATTTTGTATACCTCTATCAGGTCTCCCCTCAACCTCCTTCGTTCCAGTGAGAACAAACCGAGTTTATTCAACCGCTCCTCATAGCTAATGCCCTCCATATCAGGCAACATTCTGGTAAATCTCTTCTGCACCCTCTCTAAAGCCTCCACATCCTTCTGGTAGTGTGGCGACCAGAATTGAACACTATACCCCCAAGTGTGGTCTAACTAAGATTCTATACAGCTGCAACATGACTTGCCAATTCTTATACTCAATGCCCCGGCCAATGAAGGCAAGCATGCCGTATGCCTTCTTGACTACCTTCTCCACCTGTATTGCCCCTTTCAATGACCTGTGGACCTGTACTAGATCTCTTTGACTTTCAATACTCTTGAGGGTTCTACCATTCACTGTATATTCCCTACCTGCATTAGACCTTCCAAAATGCATTACCTCACATTTGTCCGGATTAAACTCCATCTGCCATCTCTCCGCCCAAGTCTCCAAACAATCTAAATCCTGCTGTATCCTCTTGACAGTCCTCATCGCTATCCGCAATTCCACCAACCTTTGTGTCGCCTGCAAACTTACTAATCTGACCAGTTACATTTTCCTCTAAATCATTTATATATACTACAAAGAGCAAAGGTCCCAGCACTGATCCCTGTGGAACACCACTGGTCACAGCCCTCCAATTAGAAAAGCATCCTTCAATTGCTACTCTCTGCCTTCTATGACCTAGCCAGTTCTGTATCCATCTTGCCCTGATCCCGTGTGACTTCACCTTTTGTACTAGTCTACCATGAGGGACCTTGTCAAAGGCCTTACTGAAGTCCATATAGACAACATCCACTGCCCTACCTGCATCAATCATCTTAGTGACCTCCTCGAAAAACTCTATCAAGTTAGCGAGACACGACCTTCCCTCACATACTATCTCACACATTAACTCCCTCAAATATTCATTATCTCACATATTCATTCTTGCACACACCTTCTCTCTCGCTCACACCCTCACTTACACTCAACCTCTCTCGCACACACCCTCTCTGTCGCACACACCCTCACTTACACTCACCTTCTCTCTTGCACCACCCCTCACATACACACCCTCTCTCGCACACACCCTTACTCACTCACCCTCTGACATTATCTCTCACACTCCTCTCTCACACACCCTCCCTGACACTCACCCTCGTACACACACCTCTCGCACACACACCCTCTCTCGTACACACCTCTTGCACACACACCCTCTCTTGCACACACACCTCTCGCACACACACCCTCTCGTACACACACCTCTTGCACACACACACCCTCTCTCGCACACACCCTCTGACATCTAACTGACATTATCTCTCACATACTCTATATTACACTCGCCCTCTCTCACATACTCTAACTCTGACATTAACTCTCTCATTATATTGTGGCGTACCACAAGGATCTGTTCTGGGGCCGTTGCTGTTTGTCATTTTTATCAATGACCTAGAGGAGGGCGCAGAAGGGTGGGTGAGTAAATTTGCAGACGATACTAAAGTCGGTGGTGTTGTCGACAGTGTGGAAGGATGTAGCAGGTTACAGAGGGATATAGATAAGCTGCAGAGCTGGGCTGAGAGGTGGCAAATGGAGTTTAATGTAGAGAAGTGTGAGGTGATTCACTTTGGAAGGAATAACAGGAATGCGGAATATTTGGCTAATGGTAAAGTTCTTGAAAGTGTGGATGAGCAGAGGGATCTAGGTGTCCATGTACATAGATCCCTGAAAGTTGCCACCCAGGTTGATAGGGTTGTGAAGAAGGCCTATGGAGTGTTGGCCTTTATTGGTAGAGGGATTGAGTTCCGGAGTCAGGAGGTCATGTTGCAGCTGTACAAAACTCTGGTACGGCCGCATTTGGAGTATTGCGTACAGTTCTGGTCACCGCATTATAGGAAGGACGTGGAGGCTTTGGAGCGGGTGCAGAGGAGATTTACCAGGATGTTGCCTGGTATGGAGGGAAAATCTTATGAGGAAAGGCTGATGGACTTGAGGTTGTTTTCGTTGGAGAGAAGAAGGTTAAGAGGAGACTTAATAGAGGCATACAAAATGATCAGGGGGTTAGATAGGGTGGGCAGTGAGAGCCTTCTCCCGCGGATGGAAATGGCTGGCACGAGGGGACATAGCTTTAAACTGAGGGGTAATAGATATAGGACGGAGGTCAGAGGTAGGTTCTTTACGCAAAGAGTAGTGAGGTCGTGGAATGCCCTACCTGCAACAGTAGTGAACTCGCCAACATTGAGGGCATTTAAAAGTTTATTGGATAAACATATGGGTGATAATGGCATAGTGTAGGTTAGATGGCTTTTGTTTCCATGCAACATCGTGGGCCGAAGGGCCTGTACTGCGCTGTATCGTTCTATGATCTCCCACACACATCTCACATGGCCTCTCACATATTCTATCTTTCACACTCATCCATCAGTCACTCTCTCACACATCTCACTCTCACACTCCCTCTCGCACACCCACCCATTCTCTCACTTTCTCACATGTTCGGACACACAAACAAACTCACTCTCTCCCTCGAACATTCACGCTCGCACACTCAATGATAAACTTTAGCACACTCAAACTTGCAGACACTCAATCTCTGACACGCAATCCCTCTCTAACATGCTTCTCCCTCCCATTCCTTCTCTCACACACTCACACTCACAGCTACACCCACTCTCTCACTCCCATTTCCTCTCAGGCCATCGAGCATCACAGCTACCTCTCTCTACAGCTGACCCCATCTCTCTGTAGTTCAACCCATCTCTCTCTCACACACTCTCGCTCACAGACATACACTCAGTTTCTTACTCACACTCGAGATATTTACAACAAAGTTGACTACTCTCTAAGGTTGTTAATATTTTAAACACCATCCTTCTCTCTGCCTCCCTCATCATCTCGCCCACTCTGTCTCCACTCTCTCCCCTTCCCTTCCTCTCAGACAACATCTTTCCCTCATTCAACCCATTATTTCTCACCCAATCTTCAATCAGCACATTTCACAGACCAGCTCTCTCTCCCTCCACCCGCTGTCTCTCAGTAGGTTTGTGTATCAGATGGAGGTCAGTATCAATAAGAGACCGTACATTAGTTTTGATGTTTGCATTTGCTGCAGGGTCTGCATTTTCTCAGGTGTTCCAATGTTTCAAAATGTTGTCATCGTTTGAGGAATTGCATCAGATTTAGGTTTAGAATCATTTGCTTTGGACTTTAACGAGCAGGAGGGCAGGTTAATAGGATGGTGAAAAAGGCATAATGGGATACTCACTTTTATTAATCGGGGCATAGATGACGGAAACAGGGAGGTCATGATGGAGTTGTATAGAACGTTGTGCAATTCTACATAGGACCACATTATAGGAAGGATGTGATCAGACAGGAGCGGCTGCAGAGAAGGTTCACCAGAATGTTGCCTGGGATAGAACATTATGAAGAGAGGTTGGATCGGCTTGGGTTGTTTTCTCTGGAGCAGAGAAGACTGAGGGGTGACCTGATCGAGGTGTACAAGATTACGAGGGGCCTGGACAGGGTGGATAGGGAGCAGATGTTCCCCTTAGTTGAAGGGTTGGTTACGAGGGGACTCCAGTTCAAAGTGAGGTGTGGAAGGTTTAGGGGGGATTTGAGGATAAACCTTTTTACCCGAGAGCGGTGATGGTCTGGAACGCACTGCCTGGGAGGGTGGTAGTGGCGGGGTGTCTCACATCCTTTACAAATATCTGGATGAGTACTTGGCACGCCATAACATTCACGGCTATGGCCAAGTGCTGGCAAGTGGGATTAGGTGGGCAACTCAGTGGGTCGGTGCAGACTCGATGGGCCGAAGGGAGGCACGGTAACACAGTGGTTAGCACTGCCGCTTCACAGCTCCGGGGTCCCAGGTTCAATTCCTGGCTTGGGTCACAGTCTGTGCGGAGTCTCCACGTTCTCCCCGTGTGTGCGTGGGTTTCCTCCGGGTGCTCCGGTTTCCTCCCACAGTCCAAAGATGTGCGGGTTCGGTGGATTGGCCATGATAAATTGCCCTTAGTGTCCAGAAAGGTTAGGTTAGGTGGGGTTTCTGGGTTACGAGGATAGGGTAAAGGTGTGGGCTTGAGTAGAATGCTCTTTCCAAGGGCTGGTGCAGACTCGATGGGCCGAATGGCCTCCTTCTGTACTGTAAATTCTATGATTTCTGCACTAGTATTCTGTGATTCTCTGATATTTCCAGATACTCAATTAATTGAAATTTACAATTTATGGTCACCCTTGTCATGATATTCAGGTAAGCATCATGGTGCAAACATACATACATACTGATGGACAGATCAACGGACCAATCAACACACACACAACACCACAGGCAAGAGCATACACACTATAAAACGGGGAACATGACACTTCCGTTGTTTCCAGCAGGAGACAGCTCAGGGCACAGAGCTCACATCAAGCCACTCAGACATCCACCATGTGCTGAGTGCCACTCCAAGATAGTGTTAGGAATAGGTCCACAGATTCAAGGGTTATGATCGAACCTCAGTAACCAGTTTACCACTGTAAATGTATGTTAGTAATAAAACTGAGTTGTACCATCTGCAACCATGGTGGTTTGTCTGTGTAGCAGAGCACCCAACACGACATGGTACCAGGATTGGAACCCGGTAACTGTGAGACCTACCTACGAATCTGCCATCCTGCGCCATGGACACCGTCAGCGCGCCGCAGCCGTTACAAATCGCTGGAAACCTCGGTGTTAATTGGAAGCTGTTCAAACAGCGCTTCCAGTTCTTCCTGAAAGCCACCGAAAGGGAGAGCGCTTCGGACACCAGAAAAATCGCCCTCCTCCTCTCCACGGCAGGGCAACACGCCATCCATGTCTACAACTCCCTGGTGTTCGCGGAAGATGAGGACAAGACCAAGTACAGGACGGTCCTTCTCAAACTCGACCAACACTTCAGCGTCGAGGTAAACGAGAGTTTTGAGAGGTATCTCTTCCAGCAGCGCCTGCAGGATAAGGATGAGCCCTTTCAATCCTTCCTTACGCATCTCCGTATCCTCACGCAGTCCTGCGGTTACGACACCACCTCCGATTCAATGATTCGGGACCAGATTGTTTTTGGGGTCACCTCGGGCACCCTAGGCCAGCAGCTCCTAAAGATTAAAGGCCTCACCCTAGCCGCCGCAATTGAGGCCTGTGTCCTGCATGAAAACGCGACTAGCCGCTACTCCCAATTTCAAGCGGCCGAATCGGCGCGGCAGGTGTGCTACGCAGCCGGATCGGTGAGGCAGGGGTCCTACGAGGCCGAACGGGTCCAGGCGATCGAGTTCCTCCCGGCCCGCGGCCCGGACGAGGGCGGCCATTTCGTGCGCTTTCCGCGGCCTCCCGCGTTTGTGAGCGCCAAAAAAGACATTGACGCAGAGGGACGTGATGCGCAGGCGCGCTTGACGCAAGACCAAACTGCGCATGCGCGGTGGCGCAACAGACGCCATGACGTCACAACACGTGGCAACTGCGGAGCCGCACATTTAAAGCGGCAATGTCCGGCAAGAAACCGACAATGCCTCCGCTGTGGTAAGATGGGCCACTACGCTGCCTGCTGTCGAGCAGCTCAACCTGCCAATGCTCCCCAATTCCGACAACCTCGCAGGGACGTGCGGACCATTCAGCCTCTGTACTACGAGTCGTGCCCAGACGATATCCAAACCAGTGACACAGACGACCGGACGCCTTTCGTGTTGCGGTCATTGATGGGAACCGGTTGTCTCCAAGCAGGACCCGCCAGCCGATGCCAGTGAACAGCGTCAATCCGGGTGATGAATGGTGTGCCACCCTAACGGTCAACCGATCACCGATAACATTCCGTATGGACACTGGTGCCTCCGCCAACCTAATAGCATGGTCAGCCTTCTACGCCTTGAAGGTCAGACCACCAATTCGGCCATCCCGTTGCAAGATGGTTGACTACAATGGAAACGTTATCCTGGCCATGGGATAACGCAACACTTCTGATGAATTAGAACGGGCCATTTTTCCGAAAGGACAACTGCTAAAAGTTGGTACAAAAGTGACATACTTGCCTGAAGGGTCTAGTCAATGGAAGGATGCAACTGCTATTAGTAGAGCAGGGAAGGCCACTGGAAAGTATAAACATTGGTTGAATGTACAGCATTCAGGGGAGGGAGTCAAGACAATGGATTGGGAACACGAAGTTCAAAAATGGAGGGTACAGAAACGCAGTGCCAGTTCACATAATACATCCGATAGTGAACAGGTCCGCAGGAAAAGCTCGAGAACTATTGAAAGGACATCCCACAGCAGAAGGGAAAGATCAAGCAGTAGCAGTACAGAAGGAGATAACAGGCGGGAGAGGGGACGTAGTTTATCAAGGTCTCGGAACATGATTAAGACTATGAATACAAATAGAGTTAGAAGCCCACATGTACTTGAGATTTTGGTGGCTTCCAATAAATTAGGTGAAAAAGTTATCAAAGATGCCAAACAGCAAGAACTGCATAGTTGGAGTGAATTTGGGGTACACATGGAAGTACCGGAGAGTGGGACAAAGAGCTCTATCCCACAGATGGATTTGCACGGAAAAGGTTCTTCCGGATGGAACTTATAAGGCAAAAGGCAAGGCTTGTGGCAAGGGGATTTAAAGAAAACTTAGAAGATCAGGATTTAAGGGTAGATTCACCTCCGGCAGGAAAGGTTATTTTAAAGATCTTCTTGGCTCTATTAGCCACAAAGGCATGGGAATGCTAATTTAAAAAAAAATAATATATTTGTTTTTTAACACAATTTTTCTCCCTTACAAACAATAACCCCCCCACCCCCCTCGTAACAAAAAAAATGAGAAATCGCGCAGAGCAAGATATATACATGGCAAAATGATATATTTACACAGCTTTGTACACTGGCCCTCGCCCGTACGTGCCAGTTTCCCCAACCCTTCATGTTATCTCTTGCTCATCCACCCTCCCAGGCAGTCCCCCCTTTCCCCCCCCCCTCCCAGGATGTCCCCTCCACCCCCAACCCCCCGCCCCCCCAAGTTTGCGGCTGCTGCTGACCGACCTTCCTCTAACGCTCCACGAGATAGTCTAGGAACGGTTGCCACCGACTGTAGAACCCCTGCACAGACCCTCTCAAGGCGAACTTAATCCTCTCCAACTTTATGAACCCAGTCATATCATTTATCCAGGCCTCCAGGCTGGGGGGCTTCGCATCCTTCCACATTAGCAAGATCCTTCGCCGGGCTACTAGGGACGCAAAGGCCAGAATGCCGGCCTCTTTCGCCTCCTGCACTCCCGGTTCATCCACTACTCCAAATATTGCTAGCCCCCAGCTTGGCTTGACCCGGACTTTCACCACCTGAGATATTGCTCCCGCCACTCCTCTCCAGAACCCCTCCAGTGCCGGGCATGACCAAAACATATGGACATGGTTCGCCGGGCTCCCTGAGCACCTTCCACATCTGTCCTCTACCCCAAAGAACCTACTCAACCTCGCCCTCGTCAAGTGCGCTCTGTGGACCACCTTAAATTGTATCAGGCTGAGCCTTGCACACGAGGAGGAGAAATTAACCCTACCTAGGACATCAGCCCACAGATCTTCCTCGATCTCCTCCCCCAGCTCCTCCTCCCATTTACCCTTCAACTCTTCTACCAGCGCTTCCCCCTCTTCTTTCAACCCCTGGTGTATTTCCGACACCTTGCCCTCCCCGACCCATACACCCAAGATCACCCTATCTTGAACTTCTTGTGCCGGGAGCAACGGGAATTCCCTCACCTGTCGCCTCACAAAAGCCCTCACCTGCATATATCTAAAGGAATTTCCCGGGGGTAACTCGAACTTCTCCAGTGCCCCAAGGCTCGCAAACGTCCCATCGATGAACAGGTCCCTCATTCTTCCAATCCCCGCCCGATGCCAGCTCTGGAACCCCCCGTCCATCTTCCCCGGGACAAACCGGTGGTTACCCCTGATCGGGGACCACACCGATGCTCCCATTGCACCCCGGTGCCATCTCCACTGGCCCCAGATCCTTAGCGTTGCTGCCACCACCGGGCTCGTGGTATACTTTGTCGGCGAGTGCGGCAGCGGTGCCGTCACCAACGCCCCCAGGCTCATTCCTTTACAGGACGCCATCTCCATCCTCTTCCATGCTGCCCCCTCTCCCTCCATAACCCACTTGCGGATCATCGCCACATTTGCTGCCCAGTAGTAGCTCCCCAGGTTTGGCAGTGCCAACCCTCCTCGGTCCCTACTGCGTTCCAGGAACCCTCTCTTTACTCTCGGGGTCTTATTCGCCCACACAAACCCCATAATACTCCTGCCTACTCTCTTAAAAAAGGACTTAGTGATCACGATGGGAAGGCACTGAAACACAAACAGAAACCTCGGAAGGACCACAATTTTGACCGACTGCGAGAGCGGTAACATGTCCCATCTTTTGAAATCCTCCTCCATTTGCTTCACCAACCTCGTCAGATTCAGTTTATGTAGGGTCGCGTAACTCCTATCTGGATCCCCAGATACCAAAAGCTCCCCTCCGCCCTCCTCAGCGGTAGGTCCCCTATCCCTCTTTCTTGGTCCCCTGCCTGTAATACAAAGAGCTCACTCTTCCCTGCATTGAGCTTATAGCCCGAAAACTCCCCAAACTCCCTTAGAGTCTGCATGACCTCAACCATCCCCACCATTGGATCCGGCACGTACAGCAACAGGTCATCCGCATACAGCGACACCCGATGCTCTTCTCCCCCTCGGACCACCCCCCTCCATTTATTAGACTCCCTCAATGACATGGCCAATGGTTTGATCGCCAATGCGAACAACAGGGGGACAGGGGGCACCCCTGCCTCGTCCCTTGGTACAGTCGAAAGTACTCCGACCTCCGCCGGTTCGTCACTACACTCGCCATCAGGGCTCTGTAAAGGAGCTTAACCCAATTGATAAACCCTACCCCAAACCCAAACCTACGCAGTACCTCCCAGAGGTACTCCCATTCTAATCGGTCAAAGGCCTTCTCCGCGTCCATAGCTGCCACTATCACCGCCTCTCCCTCCTCCGATGGCATCATTATCACGTTTAAGAGCCGCCGCACATTGGTGTTTAGTTGCCTGCCCTTTACAAATCCCGTCTGGTCCTCGTGGATTACCCCGGGACACAGTCCTCGATCCTCGTGGCCAGCACTTTTGCCAGCAACTTTGCATCCACATTGAGGAGCGAGATCGGCCTGTACGATCCACATTGCAGTGGGTCCTTGTCCCGCTTTAGGATCAAAGAAATTGGCGCTTCCGACATTGTCGGGGGCAGGGTCCCCTCCTCTCTTGCCTCATTAAAGGTCCTCACCAGTAGCGGGGCCAACAGGTCTGCGTACTTCCTGTAGAACTCCACCGGGAATCCGTCCGGTCCCTGGGCCTTCCCCGCCTGCATGCTCCCCAAACCCTTGCTCAGCTCCTCCAACCCAATTGGTGCCCCCAAACCAGCCACCTCTTGCTCCTCCACCCTCGGGAATCTCAGCTGATCTAGGAATTGTCTCATCCCCCGCTGGGGGCTGGGATCTGTACAGCTCTTAATAAAAGGCCTTGAATACCTCGTTTATTTTTGTCGCACTCCGAACCGTGGCTCCCCTTCCATCTTTGACTCCCCCCATTTCCCTCACTGCCATCCTCTTACGGAGCTGGTGTGCCAGCATCCGACTAGCCTTTTCCCCATACTCGTAGGTCACTCCCTGCGCTTTCCTCCGCTGTGCCTCCGCCTTCCCTGTGGTCAACAGGTCAAACTCCATCTGGAGTCGTCGTCTTTCCCCAAGTAATCTTTCCTCCGGGGCCTCTGCGTATCTCCTGTCCACTCTCAAAATCTCCCCCACTAACCTCTCCCTTTCCATACCCTCTGTCTTCTCCCTTTGAGCCCGAATAGAAATTAGCTCTCCCCTGATCACCGCCTTCAACGCCTCCCATACCACCCCCACCCGCACCTCTCCGTTGTCGTTGGCCTCCAAGTACCTTTCGATACACCCCCTCACCTTCCCACACACCACCTCGTCCGCCAGCAGTCCCACATCCAGCCGCCACATTGATCCCTCTCCTCTCCCAGCTCCAGTTCCACCCAGTGCGGGGCTATAGCCGAATACTCCGTCCTCTCCACCCTCGGGATGAGCGCCCTACCCAGAACAAAGAAATCTATCCGGGAGGAGGCTTTGTGTACATGGGAGAAGAAAGAAAACTCCCTGGCCTGCAGCCTTGCAAACTGCCATTGGTCCACTCCCCCCATCTGATCCATAAACCCCCTAAGTACCTTGGCCGCCGCTGGCCTCTTTCCAGTCCTTGATTTGGAGCGGTCCAGTGCTGGATCCAACACTGTATTGAAGTCCCCTCCCATTATCAGGCCTCCTATTTCCAGGTCCGGAATGCGCCCCAACATGCGCTTCATGAATCCTGCATCATCCCAGTTCGGGGCGTATACGTTTACCAACACCATCCACTTCCCTTGCAGCCTACCGCTCACCATTACATATCGCCCTCCATTGTTCGCTACAATAGTCTTGGCCTCAAATGACACCCGCTTTCCCACCAATATTGCCACCCCTCTATTCTTCGCGTCCAGTCCCGAGTGGAATACCTGTCCTACCCATCCCTTTCTTAGCCTGACCTGGTCCGCCACCTTCAGGTGTGTCTCTTGGAGCATGGCCACGTCCCTCTTCAGTCCCTTTAAGTGCGCGAACACTCAAGCCCTCTTCACCGGCCTATTCAGGCCCCTCACATTCCACGTTATCAGCCGGATTGGAGGGGCTCTCTCCCCCCCCCCCCCCCCCCACCCCCCCCCCCACGCCCCGCCGGCTAGCCATCTCCTTTTCTGGGCGTCCCGTGTCCACGCCTCCCTCACCCTCCAGTCCCCCAGAGGGGGGACCCCCGTCCCGACCACCTCTTCTGTGTCCCATTCCCTTTCGGCCAGTGCAGCAGCAACCCTTTTCCTTCCCCCCCGCTAGACCCCTGTCTAGCTTTTTTGCTCCCCCCATGTCACTCCCGTAAGTCAGCTGACGCCTGCTGACCCCGGCTTCCCTCGCCGTCCCATTGACCTCCCCGCGTGGGAGTCTCCCAATCCATATGCATTCCTTCGTTCCCCTTCCCGCCTTTCTTCCTGCTTGCGGGAAAACACCCCGCGCTTTCCAAAGCCCGCTCCGCCTTGTCTCTCCCCCAGCCCATGTAACATTTCCTGCGCGTGATTGACCCCCTATATACAACAACCATCACACATCAAACCCCAAAACATCCCCCCCACCCTCACAAACCCTCAGAGTCCAACTTTTCGGCTTGTACAAAGGTCCACGCCTCTTCAGACGTTTCAAAGTAATAGTGTTGGCCCTTGTATGTGATTCACAGTCGCGCTGGCTGCAGCATTCCGAATTTCACTTCTTTCCGGTACAACACCGGTTGAAACCCGCTCTCCGCTTTGCAACCTCCGTGCTCCAGTCCGGGTATATTCGAATCTCTGCATTGTCCCACTTACTGCTCCGCTCCTTCACGGCCCATCTCAGGACCCACTCTCTGTCCGTGAACCAGTGGAACCTCACCACCATCGCCCTTTGCGGCTCATTTGCCTGGGGCTTCTTCGCCAGCACCCGATGTGCCCCGTCCAACTCCAGCGGCCTCGAAGGGACCTTAGTGCCCATCATCACCTCGAGCATCGTGCTCTCGTATGCCCCGGCATCAGCCCCCTCCACTCCCTCAGGGAGACCCAGGATTCAGATTCTTTCTCCTCGACCTGTTCTCCAGGTCTTCGAGTCTTCCCGCCCACCTCTTGTGTAGCGCCTCATTCTGCTCCACTCTCACCACCAGGCCCACGAGCTCGTCCTCGTTCTGACTCTTTTCTGTACCTCCTGGATCTTAGCTTCGTGGGCCTTCTGGGTGATCCAGAGTCCTTCAAAATCCGAAAGCATAGGCACCAACATCTCCTTGCGCATCTCCTCGCGCTGCTCCTCGAAGCAGCGCTTGATGAACTCCTGCAGCTCCCCTTTGTCCCTGGCTGCCGCCATTTTGTTTTCTTACCCTCGCTTCTCCCGTTGCTCCAGTGCCGCTCCTCTGGCCGTTACACTTCTGGTCCGTTTCATAGAAGTTGGAGGGGGACCTCTCTCTTCCCTTCCCCACGGGTTGTGTCAAAAAAAAAAAAAAATTCCGTTGGGGCTCCTCTTAATGAGCCCGAAAGTCCGTGGTAGCGGGAGCTGCCGAATCGTGCGGCTTAGCTCCGCATAGCCGCAACCGGAAGTCGAGAGGGAATCCTTTTGGCAGTGTTTGCTTCAACAGTCTGCCCCAAAAAGTCTATGGAAACTCCTGAAAAAGGTCTGAGAGTCGGTTCCAGACGGGAGCTGCCGAATGCGTGACCTACTCCTTCATGGTCACCACCGGAAGCCTCGTCCCTGCTTCTTCAATGGCCTTGGTAGATCTTTTCACAGTTGTTCCCTCTGCTGCTAGAATTCACCTTTGATAGTCAAGTCAGATTGCAGCTTTAAGCTTGCCCTTCCCCCACTGCATGCTGGAAGAGGGTTTGGTCTATTCCTGCAGCTCAAGCCAAATCTTTTACTGTTTCTGCCGTGTCTGGTAGCCAAAAGACATAACATTCCTGGGGGACACTGTGAGGGGAATGCTGCAGTCTTCTTCCCACACCGGGAAATGTCAAACAAATGCCGTGGGGGCCCTGTAAAAGACCCCAAAAGTCCGTTCCAAGCGGGAGCTACCGAATATGCGACCGAGCTCTGCATAGCCACACCCGGAAGTCCGGGGAATGCAAATCTATAGATATAAAAGTTGCCTTTTTGCAGGGGCATCAGCTCCAGAGAGACATTTTTCTCCGTCCTTCTAAAGAGGCAGCTAACACATAAGGGGTACTCTGGAAGTTGAACAAATGTGTATATGGATTAAATGATGCGTCTAGCGTCTGGTATTTTTCAGTAAGGTGAGTTTTGTTAAAGTTAGGCTGTTGCCAGTTGAAAGCAGATCCGCCAATGTTTTACTGGCACTGTAAAGGAAATCTTTCTGGCATCTTTATGATGCATGTCGATGATTTTTTGTGGGGTGGGACTAGTGATTTCGAAGCTATTGTAATCTCTGGTTTGAGGAAAGAATTTAGGGTTGGAAGTCAGGCTTCTGGTGCATTTAAACATATTGGACTGGAAATCGGACAGACTAAGTTAGGGGCAACTTTACATCAGCAATCTTATTTGGAAAGCATCGGCCCAATAGCAGTTAGTCGTGGCCGAGTTTCACAAAAAGACGCAATGGTTTCAAAGATGGAAAAAAGCAACTGCGAAATTTTATTGGGCAACTGAATTAGGTAGACAGACTAGACCGGACCTGAGTTTTGATGTCTTAGAGTTGAGTACAAAAATGAATGATCCCAAAGTGGAAGACATAATAAGAGCAAATAAAGGGTTGGTCAAACTAAAAATGCAGGAGTGTGTTTTGAAGTTCCCGGTTTTAGGTGACCGTAGGCACTTGAAACTCATAGTTTATAGTGATGCGTCCTATGCAAATTTATGCGATGGGGTTTCAAGCGCAGGTGGTTTTATAATTTTCCTTTTGGGGAACAATGGTAAATGTTGCCCTCTTGTGTGGGAAACAAAGAAAATAAGGAGTGGTCAAAAGCACTTTGGCTGCTGACATGTTAAGCCTTGTACAGGCGGTGCATATGGCCTTTTATATATCTCAGATACTGACAGAAATTTTGGGATTAGGGTAATATACTTATTGAATGTCACATTGACAATAAATCCCTACAATAAATGTGTACTCTACAAAAATTGTCAATGAAAAAAAGTTAAGGATAGACATCGCAAGTTTGAAGCAGATGTTGGACAGAGGGGAAATAGCAGAAATTAAATAGGTCGACAGGAGCTATCAATTGTCAGACTGTTTTACAAAAAGAGGGGCTAGTTCACAGAAACTTTTGGGTATTATTAATGATTTAATATCATTAATCAAAACGCCTGTTTTTGTGACTTGTTTTTTTTTCCAAAAAGGGGGGAAATTGCGTGTGTGTTTTTGAGTTTCTTGTAATTTTGTTTTCACCTGATTATTTTTTTTCTTCAAGGAGGGACTGTGAAATAATGAGTTAAGATACATTCCAATTAGTTGTCTGATTTATGTTAAGTACCTGATAATTGACACTGATATGTAAAGGAGCTTCAGGTGGCCTTTGTGATGATAGAGTTTTGTGCAGAGTCTGTTAAAGTAAAATAAAGGTGTTTCTGAAAAGGAGCAGAAACTTTGACTCTTTATACAGCAGAGGCTAAACGTATAACACTGGTATCAATGAACAAGAACACTTGCATAACTTAGAAGCCACCTGATGCATGGACTTCATCCAGGGAAAAGTCTCTGTTAAGTTTGCACTTACTCCCCGTGTCTGCATTTCCTCCGGGTGCTCTGGTTTTTTCCCATAGTCCAAAGACGTGCAGGTTGGATCGATTGGCCATGTTAAATTGTCCCTTAAGAGTCCAGGGAAGTGTAGGTTAAGTTAAAGGGTTATTGGGATCGGGTGGGGAAGTGAGCTTGGGTGGAGTGCTCTTTCAGAGGGTGGTGCATACTCAATGGGCTGAATGGTCTCCTTCTGCACTGTAGGGATTCTATAATTGCAGCTCAAGTCCAAATACACACCAGAAATTATCTTGTGATAGACAAGGTACTAGAAATTAAAGGGGAACACATCCTGAATTTAAACCGTACATTTCCCGGAGACCTGAGTTAACAGCACAGGGAGGATGTCGGTTATTGGGGATGGAAGTAATAATTCCTCCAAATTTGTATTGGAACAATTACATGAAGGACACCTAAGTATAGTTCAAATGAAATAACTAGCATGGAGCTACTTCTAGTGGCCAGGAATCGACGCCCAGAGGAAAAAGCAAGAATGTGTCCATGTGCACGGGTAGGGAATGGAGCACCGTTGTCCCCATTGCATCCATGGGAGCGGCTTAAAATGCCGTGGCAATATCTGCACGCTGAATTTGCTGGTCCAGTCGAGGGGCACACACTCAAAATGGCCTGAGGTGGTCTTAACAAAGCAACAACTGCAGAGCAAACTGAAAACTCAATGAGATTTTCACCACATTTGGGAAACAAGAACAAATCGTGAGCAACGGTCCACAGCTCATGAGTTTGCGGGCTATTTAAAGATGAGAGTATCCAACACATCAAATCAGCACCGTACCACCCATCCACGAATGATTTAGCCGAAAGGTTTCTCCAATCTTTGAAGCATGCACAAAGCCTCCAAGGATCAAGGTTCATTACACGACAGCTTAACCAGATTCTTGGTGAGGTATCACAACACCACACACCCGGGTTTCCCAGCTTTACTACTTTTTAAAAATTAATTTATATGATGGGATTCCTGGCTTGGGTCACTGTCTGTGCCGAGTCTGCATGTTCTCCCCGTGTCTGCGTTGGTTTCCTCCGGGTGCTCCGGTTTCCTCCCACAAGTCCCGAAAGACATGCTGTCAGGTGAACTGGACATTCCGAATTCTCCCTCTGTCAACCCGAACAGGCGCCAGAATGTGGCGACTAGGGGCTTTTCATAGTAACTTCATTGCAGTGTTAATGTAAGCCTACTTGTGACAATAAAGATTATTATAATTATCAGCAGCCACAAATCTTAAGGAGAATGTACTTCAAAAACATGCAAGTGTTGGCATGGAGCTATACCACCAGTTCGAAGTAGGTTCCTGTAACTAACTGTATTGGCTCAAACCGGCCCTGTCTCCTAAATAGTACAAACTGGAGATGAGCGAGTGTGGAGATGACACACAGATTAGTTGTTATCCACGGTGCCAGTACTGTGAATGCCAGAACTACCGCCGATCGAACCGCCATCCATACCACCACACGACTGCGACAGCTGGTCAATCCGTGGAAACTGAACAATCCGCTGTTGCTACTCATCCTCCTTCTGCAAAAGGGACTCCACCCTGCCAGGGTAGAGACATCCTCTGAAAAATCAAGAGTAGCTCCTGGGTCAAGAACAACCAAATCCCTAAAGGGCGCAGTCAGCCAGTGCAGAATAGACGCCCAGCAGATCGTCTTTCCTATTACTGTATGATTACTGTGTAATAATTTAATGCCTTTTGTCTGTCATATATATATGTTTTAATGACTGTGCATAAAATACTAGTTATTTGTTATGTTGGACCTTATAAGTAAAGGGGAGGGATGTTATATGTGGGTTGTTGTTGTCATGTTGAATGGCCACTTTAAGAGTACAGTCACATGTATAGTCCATGATGTGTTTGGTTGCTACACAGATTTGGCCTCAGTCTAGACCGAGACTCTGTACAGTTCACAACCATCTCGTAAATCTCCGATTGTTTCGTTCAATCCCACAGGGTTCAGCATTCCATTCTTTATCCTGCAAGTACGACATACAAAAATACCCAAACACTGTTACAAATCTGTCACTAGCATTCCCCCCATCCTCCCAACCCGTCCCTCCCTGTTCCCCACACGTGCACGCACCCGCCCCCCCCCCCCCCCAATCCCAATACAGAGTTCAGGATGGCGAACTGCCATTTCCCAGATAGGTACAAGTCAGTCAGACAAACTGGAACAACATCTACGGTTGGGATCATCCCGGGCTCCTTCATCACCTTCCCCCAGCCCCACCAAAGGGGGGAATTCCGGCTTTGAGATCTGAAACGCCGTGAGGATTGCGCTGGACTCCGACACGCTGCCTCTCCCGAGGAACGAGAAACCCACTCAGTCATCGTCTGTGGCTCCCACGTAGTGACAGATGGAGTCGTAGTCGATTTTCAGGACCTGCTCATCCTCCCGCTGTAACTGTACAGCAGCTCGACATCGATCCTTATCCCTGCGGAGAATTCGGCCCACCTACACCAAAGAGACAGAGAGAGAGGAATCAACCCGGAGACTCAATCTCTGTCCTACTCTCCAATAAGACGGACCACTGAAAAAGAGAATGGGGCATTAAAGGATGCGGGAAGTGAGGGAGATTGGGATTGGACTGTGTAGGGCATTTAAAGGCACGGGGACAGTGGGAATAGACTGGGGAGGATACCAAAGCCCAAGGGGAGTGAGGAGGTAAGTGTGAGAGGGAGGGGGTAAGGGTGGGAGTGAAGCAGTCTGGGAAAGGTGCCCTTGCAGTCAGCGTCACAGTGAAGCAGTCTGGGAACGGGGCCCTCACAGTCAGCACCACAGTGAAGCAGTCTGGGAACAGTGTCCTCGCAGTCAGCGTCACAGTGAAGCAGTCTGGGAATAGTGGCATCGCAGTCAGCGTCACAGTGAAGCAGTCTGGGAATAGTGTCCTCGTAGTCAGCGTCACAGTGAAGCAGTCTGGGAACAGTGTCCTCACAGTCAGTGTCCCAATGAAGCAGTCTGGGAACAGGGTCCTCGCAGTCAGTATCCCAGTGAAGGAGTCTGGGAACGGAGCCCTCGCAGTCAGCATTGCAGTGAAGCAGTCTGGGAACAGTGTCCTCGCAGTCAGTGTCCCAGTGAAGCAGTCTGGGAACAGGGTCCTCGCAGTCAGCGTCACAGTGAAGCAGTCTGGGAACAGGGTCCTCGCAGTCAGTGTCCCAGTGAAGCAGTCTGGGAATGGTGCCCTCACAGTCAGCGTCACAGTGAAGCAGTCTGGGAACGGAGCCCTCACAGTCAGCATTGCAGTGAAGCAGTCTGGGAATAGTGTCCTCGCAGTCAGCATTGCAGTGAAGCAGTCTGGGAACAGGGTCCTCGCAGTCAGCGTCACAGTGAAGCAGTCTGGGAACAGTGTCCTCGCAGTCAGCGTCACAGTGAAGCAGTCTGGGAATGGTGCCCTTGCAGTCAGCGTCACAGTGAAGGAGTCTGGGAATGGTGCCCTCGCAGCCAGCGTCACAGTGAAGGAGTCTGGGAATGGTGCCCTCGCAATCAGCGTCACAGTGAAGCTGTCTGGGAATGGTGCCCTCGCAGTCAGCGTCACAGTGAAGCAGTCTGGGAACAGGGCCCTCGCAGTCAGTGTCCCAGTGAAGCAGTCTGGGAACGGTGTCCTCGCAGTCAGTGTCCCAGTGAAGCAGTCTGGGAATGGTGCCCTCACAATCAGCGTCACAGTGAAGCAGTCTGGGAAGGAGCCCTCAGTCAGCATTGCAGTGAAGCAGTCTGGGAATAGTGTCCTCGCAGTCAGCATTGCAGTGAAGCAGTCTGGGAACAGTGTCCTCGCAGTCAGTGTCCCAGTGAAGCAGTCTGGGAACAGGGTCCTCGCAGTCAGCGTCACAGTGAAGGAGTCTGGGAATGGTGCCCTCGCAGTCAGTGTCCCTGTGAAGGAGTCTGGGAATGGTGCCCTCGCAGTCAGCGTCACAGTGAAGCAGTCTGAGAACAGTGTCTTCGCAGTCAGCATTACAGTGAAGCAGTCTGGGAACAGTGTCCTCGCAGTCAGTGTCACAATGAAGCAGTCTGGGAACAGTGTCCTTGCAGTCAGCGTCACAGTGAAGCAGTCTGGGAACGGGGCCCTCACAGTCCGCGTTGCAGTGAAGCATTCTGGGATCAGTGTTCTCGCAGTCAGCATTGCAGTGAAGCAGTCTGGGAATAGTGTCCTCGCAGTCAGCATTGCAGTGAAGCAGTCTGGGAATAGTGTCCTCGCAGTCAGTGTCACAGTGAAGCAGTCTGGGAACGGGGTCCTCGCAGTCAGCGTCACAGTGAAGCAGTCTGGGAACAGGGTCCTCGTAGTCAGCATTACAGTGATGCAGTCTGGGAACAGGGTCCTCGCAGTCAGCATTACAGTGAAACAGTCTGGGAATGGGGTCCTCGCAGTTAGCATTACAGTGAAGCAGTCTGGGAACGGGGTCCTCGCAGTCAGTGTCCCAGTGAAGCAGTCTGGGAATGGGGTCCTCGCAGTCAGCATTACAGTGAAGCAGTCTGGGAATGGGACCCTCACAGTCAGCATTACAGTGAAGCAGTCTGGGAACAGGGTCCTCGCAGTCAGCATTACAGTGAAGCAGTCTGGGAACGGGGTCCTCGCAGTCAGCATTACAGTGAAGCAGTCTGGGAATGGGACCCTCACAGTCAGCATTACAGTGAAGCAGTCTGGGAACAGGGTCCTCGCAGTCAGCATTACAGTGAAGCAGTCTGGGAACAGTTCCTCGCAGTCAGCATTACAGTGAAGCAGTCTGGGAACGGGGCCCTCGCAGTCAGTGTCCCAGTGAAGCAGTCTGGGAACAGTGTCCTCGCAGTCAGCATTACAGTGAAGCAGTCTGGGAACGGGGTCCTCAAAGTCAGTGTCCCAGTGAAGCAGTCTGGGAACAGGGTCCTCGCAGTCAGTATCCCAGTGAAGGAGTCTGGGAACGGAGCCCCCGCAGTCAGCATTGCAGTGAAGCAGTCTGGGAACAGTGTCCTCGCAGTCAGTGTCCCAGTGGAGCAGTCTGGGAACAGGGTCCTCGCAGTCAGCGTCACAATGAAGCAGTCTGGAAACAGTGTCCTCGCAGTCAGCGTCCCAGTGAAGCAGTCTGGGAATGGTGCCCTCGCAGTCAGCGTCACAGTGAAGCAGTCTGGGAATGGTGCCGTCGCAGTCAGCGTCACAGTGAAGCAGTCTGGGAACAGTGTCCTCGCAGTCAGCGTCACAGTGAAGCAGTCTGGGAACAGGGTCCTCGCAGTCAGCATTACAGTGAAGCAGTCTGGGAACGGGACCCTCACAGTCAGCGTCACAGTGAAGCAGTCTGGGAACAGGGTCCTCGCAGTCAGCATTGCAGTGAAGCAGTCTGGGAACGGGGTCCTCGCAGTCAGTGTCACAGTGAAGGAGTCTGGGAACGGAGCCCCCGCAGTCAGCATTGCAGTGAAGCAGTCTGGGAACAGTGTCCTCGCAGTCAGTGTCCCAGTGGAGCAGTCTGGGAACAGGGTCCTCGCAGTCAGCGTCACAGTGAAGCAGTCTGGAAACAGTGTCCTCGCAGTCAGCGTCCCAGTGAAGCAGTCTGGGAATGGTGCCCTCGCAGTCAGCGTCACAGTGAAGCAGTCTGGGAATGGTGCCGTCGCAGTCAGCGTCACAGTGAAGCAGTCTGGGAACAGTGTCCTCGCAGTCAGCGTCACAGTGAAGCAGTCTGGGAACAGGGTCCTCGCAGTCAGCATTACAGTGAAGCAGTCTGGGAACGGGACCCTCACAGTCAGCGTCACAGTGAAGCAGTCTGGGAACAGGGTCCTCGCAGTCAGCATTGCAGTGAAGCAGTCTGGGAACGGGGTCCTCGCAGTCAGTGTCACAGTGACGCAGTCTGGGAACGGGGCCCTCACAGTCAGCATTGCAGTGAAGCAGTCTGGGAACAGGGTCCTCGCAGTCAGCATTGCAGTGAAGCAGTCTGGGAACGGGGTCCTCGCAGTCAGTGTCACAGTGACGCAGTCTGGGAACGGGGCCCTCACAGTCAGCATTGCAGTGAAGCAGTCTGGGAACAGGGTCCTCGCAGTCAGCATTGCAGTGAAGCAGTCTGGGAACGGGGTCCTCGCAGTCAGTGTCACAGTGACGCAGTCTGGGAACGGGGCCCTCACAGTCAGCGTCCCAGTGAAGCAGTCTGGGAATGGTGCCCTCGCAGTCAGCGTCACAGTGAAGCAGTCTGGGAACAGTGTCCTCGCAGTCAGCGTCGCGGTGAAGCAGTCTGGGAACGGGGTCCTCGCAGTCAGCGTCACTGTGAAGCAGTCTGGGAATGGGGCCCTCGCAGTCAGCATTGCAGTGAAGCAGTCTGAGAATGGGGTCTTCGCAGTCAGCGTCACAGTGAAGCAGTCTGGGAACGGGGTCCTCGCAGTCAGCGTCACAGTGAAGCAGTCTGGGAACGGGATCCTCGCAGTCAGCGTCACAGTGAAGCAGTCTGGGAACGGGGTCCTCGCAGTCAGCGTCGCGGTGAAGCAGTCTGAGAACGGGATCCTCGCAGTCAGCGTCACAGTGAAGCAGTCTGGGAACGGGGTCCTCAAAGTCAGCGTCACAGTGAAGCAGTCTGGGAACGGGGTCCTCAAAGTCAGCGTCACAGTGAAGCAGTCTGAGAACGGGATCCTCGCAGTCAGCGTCACAGTGAAGCAGTCTGGGAACGGGGTCCTCAAAGTCAGCGTCACAGTGAAGCAGTCTGGGAACGGGGTCCTCACAGTCAGCATTACAGTGAAACAGTCTGGGAACGGGGGTCCTCAAAGTCAGAGTCACAGTGAAGCAGTCTGGGAACGGGGTCCTCAAAGTCAGCGTCACAGTGAAGCAGTCTGGGAACGGGATCCTCGCAGTCAGCGTCACAGTGAAGCAGTCTGAGAACGGGATCCTCGCAGTCAGCGTCACAGTGAAGCAGTCTGGGAACAGTGTTCTCGCAGTCAGCGTCACAGTGAAGCATTCTGGGAACGGGGTCCTCGCAGTCAGCGTCATAGTGAAGTAATCTGGGAACGGGGTCCTCACAGTCAGCGGCACAGTGGAGCAGTCTGGGAACGGGGTCCTCACAGTCAGCGTCACAGTGAAGTAATCTGGGAACGGGGTCCTCACAGTCAGCATCACAGTGAAGCAGTCTGGGAACGGGGTCCTCACAGTCAGCAGCACAGTGGAGCAGTCTGGGAACGGGGTCCTCACAGTCAGCATCACAGTGAAGCAGTCTGGGAACGGGGTCCTCACAGTCAGCGGCACAGTGGAGCAGTCTGGGAACGGGGTCCTCACAGTCAGCGTCGCGGTGAAGCAGTCTGAGAACGGGATCCTCGCAGTCAGCGTCACAGTGAAGCAGTCTGGGAACGGGGTCCTCACAGTCAGCATCGCGGTGAAGCAGTCTGGGAACGGGGTCCTCGCAGTCAGCGTCACTGTGAAGCAGTCTGAGAACGGGATCCTCGCAGTCAGCGTCACAGTGAAGCAGTCTGGGAACGGGGTCCTCAAAGTCAGCGTCACAGTGAAGCAGTCTGGGAACGGGGTCCTCACAGTCAGCGTCACAGTGAAGCAGTCTGGGAACAGGGTCCTCAAAGTCAGCGTCAGCGAAGCAGTCTGAGAACGGGATCCTCGCAGTCAGCGTCACAGTGAAGCAGTCTGAGAACGGGGTCCTCGCATTCAGCGTCACAGTGAAGCAGTCTGGGAACAGTGTTCTCGCAGTCAGCGTCACAGTGAAGCAATCTGGGAACGGGGTCCTCGCAGTCAGCGTCATAGTGAAGTAATCTGGGAACGGGGTCCTCACAGTCAGCGGCACAGTGGAGCAGTCTGGGAACGGGGTCCTCACAGTCAGCATCACAGTGAAGCAGTCTGGGAACGGGGTCCTCACAGTCAGCGGCACAGTGGAGCAGTCTGGGAACGGGGTCCTCACAGTCAGCGTCGCGGTGAAGCAGTCTTGGAACGGGGTCCTCGCAGTCAGCGTCACAGTGAAGCAGTCTGGGAACGGGGTCCTCAAAGTCAGCGTCACAGTGAAGCAGTCTGAGAACGGGATCCTCGCAGTCAGCGTCACAGTGAAGCAGTCTGGGAACGGGGTCCTCAAAGTCAGCGTCACAGTGAAGCAGTCTGGGAACGGGGTCCTCACAGTCAGCATTACAGTGAAACAGTCTGGGAACGGGGGTCCTCAAAGTCAGCGTCACAGTGAAGCAGTCTGGGAACGGGATCCTCGCAGTCAGCGTCACAGTGAAGCAGTCTGAGAACGGGATCCTCGCAGTCAGCGTCACAGTGAAGCAGTCTGGGAACAGTGTTCTCGCAGTCAGCGTCACAGTGAAGCAGTCTGGGAACGGGGTCCTCGCAGTCAGCGTCATAGTGAAGTAATCTGGGAACGGGGTCCTCACAGTCAGCGGCACAGTGGAGCAGTCTGGGAACGGGGTCCTCACAGTCAGCGTCACAGTGAAGTAATCTGGGAACGGGGTCCTCACAGTCAGCATCACAGTGAAGCAGTCTGGGAACGGGGTCCTCACAGTCAGCAGCACAGTGGAGCAGTCTGGGAACGGGGTCCTCACAGTCAGCATCACAGTGAAGCAGTCTGGGAACGGGGTCCTCACAGTCAGCGGCACAGTGGAGCAGTCTGGGAACGGGGTCCTCACAGTCAGCGTCGCGGTGAAGCAGTCTGAGAACGGGATCCTCGCAGTCAGCGTCACAGTGAAGCAGTCTGGGAACGGGGTCCTCACAGTCAGCATCGCGGTGAAGCAGTCTGGGAACGGGGTCCTCGCAGTCAGCGTCACTGTGAAGCAGTCTGAGAACGGGATCCTCGCAGTCAGCGTCACAGTGAAGCAGTCTGGGAACGGGGTCCTCAAAGTCAGCGTCACAGTGAAGCAGTCTGGGAACGGGGTCCTCACAGTCAGCGTCACAGTGAAGCAGTCTGGGAACAGGGTCCTCAAAGTCAGCGTCAGCGAAGCAGTCTGAGAACGGGATCCTCGCAGTCAGCGTCACAGTGAAGCAGTCTGAGAACGGGGTCCTCGCAGTCAGCGTCACAGTGAAGCAGTCTGGGAACAGTGTTCTCGCAGTCAGCGTCACAGTGAAGCAATCTGGGAACGGGGTCCTCGCAGTCAGCGTCATAGTGAAGTAATCTGGGAACGGGGTCCTCACAGTCAGCGGCACAGTGGAGCAGTCTGGGAACGGGGTCCTCACAGTCAGCATCACAGTGAAGCAGTCTGGGAACGGGGTCCTCACAGTCAGCGGCACAGTGGAGCAGTCTGGGAACGGGGTCCTCACAGTCAGCGTCGCGGTGAAGCAGTCTTGGAACGGGGTCCTCGCAGTCAGCGTCACTGTGAAGCAGTCTGAGAACGGGATCCTCGCAGTCAGCGTCACAGTGAAGCAGTCTGGGAACGGGGTCCTCAAAGTCAGCGTCACAGTGAAGCAGTCTGGGAACGGGGTCCTCACAGTCAGCATTACAGTGAAACAGTCTGGGAACGGGGTCCTCAAAGTCAGCGTCACAGTGAAGCAGTCTGGGAACAGGGTCCTCAAAGTCAGCGTCACAGTGAAGCAGTCTGGGAACGGGGTCCTTGCAGTCAGCGTCACAGTGAAGCAGTCTGGGAATGGTGCCCTCACAGTCAGGGTCACAGTGAAGCAGTCTGGGAACGGGGTCCTCGCAGTCAGCGTCGCGGTGAAGCAGTCTGGGAATGGGGTCCTTGCAGTCAGCTTCACAGTGAAGCAGTCTGAGAATGGGGTCTTCGAAGTCAGCGCCACAGTGAAGCAGTCTGGGAACGGGTCCTCAAAGTCAGCGTCACAGTGAAGCAGCCTGGGAACAGTGTCCTCGCTGTCAGCGTCACAGTGAAGCAGTCTGGGAACGGGTCCTCAAAGTCAGCGTCACAGTGAAGCAGTCTGAGAACGGGATCCTCGCAGTCAGCGTCACAGTGAAGCAGTCTGGGAACGGGGTCCTCGCAGTCAGCCTCACAGTGAAGCAGTCTGGGAACGGGGTCCTCGCAGTCAGCGTCACAGTGAAGCAGTCTGGGAACGGGGTCCTCACAGTCAGCGCATAGTGAAGCAGTCTGGGAACAATGTCCTCGCAGTTTGCATTTCGGGGTTGGAGCTGAGGGTGGAATAACTGTGGTGCATCCGTGATGCGGAGCAAGCACGTTCAGTAAGCTGGTCACACCGCAGGTGAAGGTCGAACAGGCAGAGAGGGAATGGGTGACCATCAGGCAGTGTAGAGGAAGGCAGAAGTCCCCTGTGGGCATCCCCTTTCTAATAGGTACACTGCTTTGGATATTGTGTGTGTGGGGGCAGGGGGTTGGTGGTGGTGACTGTACAGGGAAAGCAGGTTTAGCACACTGGGCTAAATCGCTGGCTTTTAAAGCAGACCAAGGCAGGACAGCAGCACGGTTCAATTCCCGTACCAGCCTCCCCGAACGGGCGCTGGAATGTGGTGATTAGGGGTTTTCACAGTAACTTCATTTGAAGCCTACTTGTGACAATAAGCGATTTTCATTTCATTTCATTTTCAGTGGCAGCCGAATTTATGGGTCTGCTGCACAAGAGGGGAGGAGGAAGGGCTTTGGACTATAGTGGTAGCAGATTCAATTGTAAGGGGAACTGACAGATGTTTCTGCGGCTGCAAAAGAGACTCCATGATGCTTAAGTCACTGAACGGCTGCGTTCACTGAAGGAGGAGGGCAAACAGATAGATAGAACAATACAGCACAGTACAGGCCATTCAGCCCACGATGTTGTGCGACCATTTATCCTAATCCAAGATCAATCTAACCTACACGTAGAGAGAGATCTGGGAGTTCAGGTCCATTGTACCTTGAAGGTGGCAAGCAGGTCGATAGAGTGGTCAAGAAGGCATACAGCATGCTTGCCTTCATCGGACGGGGTATTGAGTACAAGAGTCGGTAGGTCATGTTACAGTTGTATAGGACTTTGGTTCGGCCACATTTGGAATACTGCGTGCAGTTCTGGTCGCCACATTACCAGAAGGATGTGGATGCTTTGGAGAGGGTGCAGAGGAGGTTCACCAGGATATTGCCTGGTATAGAGGGTGCTAGCTATGAAGAAAGGGTGAGTAGATTAGGATTGTTTTCATTGGAAAGACGGAGGTTGAGGGGGGACCTGATTGAGGGCTACAAAATTATGAGAGGTATCGACAGGGTGGATAGCAACAAGCTTTTTCCAAGAGTGGGGGTGTCAATTACAAGGGGTCACGATTTCAAGGTGAGAGGGGGAAAGTTTAAGGGAGATGTGCGTGGAAATTTTTTTATGCAGAGGATGGTGGGTGCCTGGAACGCTTTGCCAGCGGAGGTGGTAGAGGCGAGCACGATAGCATCATTTAAGATGCATCTAGACAGATATATGAACGGGCGGGGAACAGAGGAAAGTAGATCCTTGGTAAATAGAAGACAGGTTTAGATAAAGGATCTGGATCAGCGGAGGCTGGGAGGGCCGAAGGGCCTGTTCCTGTGCTGTAATTTCCTTTGTTCTTTATTCTACACCCCTTCAATTTCAATTTACTGCTGTCCATGTGCCTGTCCAAGAGTCGCTTAAATGTACCTAATGACTCTGACTCCACCACCTCTGTTGGCAGTGCATTCCACACACCCACCACTCTGTGTAAAGAACCTACCTCTGACAACTCCCCTTTACCTTCCTCCAATCACCTTGAAATTATGTCCCCTCATGACAGCCATTTCCACCCTGGGGAAAAGTCTCTGGCTACCCACTCTATCCATGCCTCTCATCACCTTGTACACGTCTATCAAGTCACTTCTCTGCCTTCTTCGCTCCAGTGAGAAAAGCCCTCCAGTCCAGGCAGCATCCTGGTAAATCTCTTCTGCACCCTCTCCAAAGCATCCACATCCTTCCTATAACGAGGCAACCAGAACTGGACACAATATTCCAAGTGTGGTCTAACTAGAGTTTTATAAAGCTGCAGCAAAACCTTGCGGCTCTTAAACTCAATCCCCCTGTTAATGAAAGCCAACACACCTTACGCCTTCTTAACAACCCTAACAACCTGGGGTGGCAACTTTGAGGGATCTATGTACGTGGACCCCAAGATCCCTCAGTTCCTCTACACTTCCAAGAATCCTGCCTTTAACCCTGTATTCAGCATTCAAATTCGACCTTCCAAAATGAATCACTTCACATTTATCAAGGTTGAACTCCATCTGCCACTTCTCAGCCCAGCTCTGCATCCTGTCAATGTCCTGCTGTAACCTGCAACAACTCTCAACACTATCTACAACTCCCCCAACCTTTGTGTCGGCAAACTTACTAACCCACTCTTCCACTTCCTCATCCAAGTCATTTATAAAAACCACAAAGAGCAGAGGTCCCAGTACAGATCCTTGCGAGACACCACTGGTCCCCGACCTCCAGGCGGAATACTTTCCATCCACTACCACTCGCTGTCTTCTTTTGGCCAGCCAATTCTGTATCCAGACAGCCAAATTTCCCTGTATCCCATGCCCCGTAACTTTATGAATGAGCCTACCATGGAGAACCTTATCAAATGCCTTACTGAAATCCATATACACCACATCCACTGCCCAACCTTCATCAATGTGTCTCGTCACATCCTCAAAGAATTCAATGAGGCATGATCTGCAGCTCACAAAGCCATGCTGACTATCGTTAATCAAACTATGTTTTTCTAAATAATCATAAATTCTATCCCTCAGAATCCTTTCCAATATTTTACACATCACAGACATAAGACCTGTAATTCCCAGGGATTTCCCTATTTCCTTTCTTGAACAGGGGAACAACATTCGCCTCCCTCTAATCATCCGGTACTACTTCAGTGGAGAGTGAGGACGCAAAGATCATCGCCAACGGCGCAGCAATCCCCTCCCTCGCTTCCCGTAGTAACCTTGGGTATATTCTGTCAGGCCCAGGGGACTTATCTATCCTGATGCTTTTCAAAATTTTCAGCACATCCTCCTTCTTAATATCAACCTGTTCGAGTCTATTAACCTGGTTCACACTGTTATCATGAGCAACAAGGTCCCTCTCTCTAGTAAATACTGAAGCAAAGTACTCATTTAGGGCCTTCCCCATCTCCTCAGACTCTAGGCACAAGTTCCCTTCACGATCACTGATCGGCCCGACTCTCACTCTGATCATCCTCTTATTTCTCACATAAATGTAGAATGCCTTGGGGTTTTCCCTAATCCTTCCCGCCAGGGATTTTTGATGCCCCTTCTAGCTCTCCTCAGTCCATTTTTGAGTTCCTTCCTGGCTACCTTGTAACCCTCTAAAGCCATGCTAGGTCCTTGCTTCCTCAACCTTCTGGGAGCTTCCTTCTTTCTCTTGACTAGAAGCTCAACTTCTCTTGTCATCCAAGGCTCCGTCACCTTACCATTCCTTCCTCATCGCAGTGGGATAAAACTATTCAGCACTCGCAAGTGCTCCTTAAACAACCCCCACATTACTGTTGTGCATTTCCCCAAGAAAAATTGTTCCTACTTTATGCTCTTCAGCTCCTGTTGAATAGCAGTATAATTTTCCCCATCCCCAGTTAAATACCTTCCCATACTGTGTGTTCCTATCCCTCTCCATGACTATGGTAAAGGTCAAGGAGTTGTGATCACTGTCACCAAAATGCTCTCCCACCGAGACATCTGACACCTGGCCTGGTTCATTGCCGAGCACCAAGTCCAATATGGCCTCCCACCTAGTCGGCCTATCTACATATTGAGTCAGGAAACCTTCCTGTACACACCTGGCAAAATCTGCACCATCCAAACCATTTGCACTAAGGAGGTTCCAGTCAATATTAGGGAAGTTGAAGTCACCCATGAGAACAACTCTGTTACTTCTGCACTTTTCCAAGAACTGCAGCCCAATCTGTTCCTCTATCTCTCTGCTGCTATTGGGGGGTCTACAGAAAACTCCCAATAAAGTGACTGCTCTTTTCTTGTTTCTGACTTCCACCCATACTGACTCAGTAGACAAACCCTCCTTAACTACCTCCTTGTCTGCAGCTGTGGTGCATTTCCCAATTAACAGTGCCACGCCCCCTCCTCTTTTACCTCCCTCCATAGTCTTCTGAAAACATCTAACCCCCGGAACATCTAACAACCATTCCTGCCCCTGTGAAATCCATGTCTCCGTACATCGTAATTTCAATTACTGATCCATGCTCTAAGTTCATCTCCCTTATTCCTAACACTCCTTGCATTGAAACAGACACACTTTAACCCATTCCACTGAGTGCAACTTTGTCCTATCAACTGTCTATCCTTCCTCACAGACTTGCTGCATACTATTTCTGCTTGTTCAACAGCTATCCTATCCTCTGATTCATAGCTCTGGTTCCCATCCCCCTGCCAAACTAGTTTAAACCCTCCTGAAGAGCTCTAGCAAACCTCCCACCCAGGATATTGGTGCCCCTCCAGTTTAGGTGCAATCCGTCCTTCATGTACAGGTCCCACCTTCCCCAGAAGATGTCCCAATGATCCACATATCTGCAAGCCTTCCCTCCTGCACCAGCTCTGTAGCCACGTGTTCAGCTGCACTCGCTGTCTGTTCCTTGCCTCACTTGCATGTGGCACCGGAAGCAATCCTGAGATCACTACTCTGCTTATCCTGCTCTTTAGCTTCCAACCTAACTCCCTAAAATCACTTTTTAGATCCTCATCCCTTTTCTTAGCTATGTCGTTGGTGCCTATGTGCACCACAACTTCTGGTTGCTCCCCCTCCCCCTTAAGAATCTTCCGGGAGTCTCGCTCGCGACCACAGAATCTCCTATCCATTCCCCTAACCATTGAGTCTCCTATCACTATTGCTTTTCTATTCTCCCCCCTTCCCTTCTGACCCACAGAGCCAGGCTCAGTGCCAGAGACCTGGCCGCTAGGGCCTTCCCCCGGTAGATCATCCCCCCAACAGCATCCAAAACGGTATACTTGTTTTGAAGGGGAACGGCCACGAGGGATCCCTGCATTGTCTGCCCGTTCGTTTTCTTTCACCTGACTGTAACCCAGCTACTCTTGTCCAGTACCTTGGGTGTGGTTACTTCCCTGTAACTCTTCTCTATCACCCCATCTGCCTCCCGGATGATCCAAAGTTCATCCAGTTCCAGTTCCCTAACGCGGTCTCTGAGGAGCTGGAGTTGGGTGCACTTCCTGCAGGTATAGTCAGCAGGGACACCGGTGGTATTCCTCACCACCCACATCATAGAACATAGAACGATACAGCGCAATACAGGCCCTTTGGCCCACGATGTTGCACCGAAACAAAAGCCATCTAACCTACACTATGCCATTATCATCCATATGTTTATCCAATAAACTTTTAAATGCCCTCAATGTTGGTGAGTTAACTACTGTTGCAGGTAGGGCATTCCACGGCCTCACTACTCTTTGCGTAACGAACCTACCTCTGACCTCTGTCCTATATCTATTACCCCTCAGTTTAAAGCTATGTCCCCTCGTGCCTACAGGAGGAGCATGCAACTGCCCTAGCCTCCATCCCCTCTGATCTGAATTCACAAATATTGTGGTACACATTGGTATCTGGGGCTGGAGCATCCCTACCCGATGGTCTGAACAGGTACTATGCCCGCTTTGAGCAGTCAGCCAATGTATCAGTGCCACCCGCCCCATAAGCCCTGGACACACACATACCCACTATTACAGCCTCAGAGGTAAGAGTTGAAAGTGAATCCGCAGAAAGTGACAGGCCCCGACAGAGTCCCTGGGCGAGCACTCAGAGCCTGCGCAGACCAGCTGGCGAGTGTATTCGCAGATATCTTCACCACCTCACTCCTTCGCTCTGAGGTCCCCACCTCCTTCAAGAAGACTCCCATTATATCAGTACCAAAGAAGAACAAGGTAGCCTGCCTCAACAACTACCGACCGGTGGCCCTGACGTCTGTTATCATGAAATGCTTCGAGCAGCTAGTCATGAGACGAATCACTGCCAGCCTCCCAGACAGTTTCGATCCACTGAAGTTTGCCGATCACTGAAACCGACCCACAGCAGATGCCATCTCCCTGGCTCTACAATCAACACTCGAACACCTCGACAATGAAGACACCTACGTAAGACTGCTGTTCATAGACTACAGCTCTGCCTTCAACACCATTATCCCAACAAGACTAATAACCAAACTCTGCAATATTGGACTTGACCCCTTCCTGTGCAGCTGGATCCTCGACTTCCTCACCAACAGACCGCAATCTGTCAGGATAGGCAACAGCACCTCCTCCACATTAGTCCTCAACACCGGAGCCCCGCAAGGATGTGTGCTCAGTCCTCTACTGTACTCCCGATACACACGACTGTGTGGCAAGATTTAACTCCAACTCACATTAATATGTTTGCGGATGATACAACTGTGGTGGGCCGTATCTCAAACAACGACGAATCAGACTACAGAAGGGAGATAAATCACTTAGTTGCATAGTGTACTGAAAACAACTTCTCTCTAAATGTCGGTGAGACCAAGGAACTGATCATCGACTTCAGGAAGCGCAGCACGAAATGGAGATGGTCGATAGCTTTAAGTTCCTGGGGGTCACCACCGCCAGCAGCCTGTCCTGGTCCACTCACGTTGATGCAACAGTCAAGAAAGCCCAACAACGTCTCTACTGCCTATAGAAATTAAAGAAATTTGGCATGTCTGCATCGACTCTCAAACTTCTACAGATGGAAAGGTTGAGGGTGCTAGGCCTTTTCTCATTAGAGCGGAGAAGGATGAGGGGCGACTTGATAGAGGTTTATAAGATGATCAGGGGAATAGATAGAGTAGACAGTCAGAGACTTTTTCCCCAGGTGGAACACACCATTACAAGGGGACATAAATTTAAGGTGAAAGGTGGAAGATATAGGAGGGATATCAGAGGTAGGTTCTTTACCCAGAGAGTAGTGGGGGCATGGAATGCACTGCCTGTGGAAGTAGTTGAGTCGGAAACATTAGGGACCTTTAAGCAGCTATTGGATAGGTACATGGATTACGGGAAAATGATATAGTGTAGATTTATTTGTTCTTAAGGGCAGCACGGTAGCATTGTGGATAGCACAATTGCTTCACAGCTCCAGGGTCCCAGGTTCAATTCCGGCTTGGGTCATTGTCTGTGCGGAGTCTGCACGTCCTCCCCGTGTCTGCGTGGGTTTCCTCCGGGTGCTCCGGTTTCCTCCCACAGTCCAAAGATGTGCGGGTTAGGTGAATTGGCCAATGATAAATTGCCCTTAGTGTCCAAATTGCCCTTGGTGTTGGGTGGAGGTGTTGAGTCTGGGTAGGGTGCTCTTTCCAAGAGCTGGTGCAGACTCAATGGGCCGAATGGCCTCCTTCTGCACTGTAGATTCAATGATAATCTATGATTAATCTAGGACAAAGGTTCGGCACAACATCGTGGGCCGAAGGGCCTGTTCTGTGCTGTATTTTCTATGTTCTATGTTCTATGTGCGATAGAGAGCATCCTGTCGGGCTGCATCACAGCCTGGTATGGCAACTGCTCGGTCCAAGATCGCAAGAAACTTCAGAGTGTGGTGAACTCAGCCCAACGCATCACACAAGCTTGTCACCCCCACATTGATTCTGTATACACCACCCGCTGCCTCAGGAAGGCATTATCGAGACCCTTCCATCTGGCAGAAGGTAAAGAAGTCTAAAGACCCGCACATCCGGACATCGGAACAGCTTCTTCCCCACAACGACAAGACTCCTCAACAACGCCCCCTGGGACTGATCTGTTCCCTGTAAGAACAGTATTCACGACGTCCTATGTTGCTCTTTCTCAGGTATTTGCTTTGTGTGCCGCTTGTTCCGCACTGTAACCAATCACTGTTTGTCGATGTACCATTTGTCAATGTACTCTGTTGATTATTCTTTTTGTCTACTATAAAGAACAAAAAAGAACAAAGAAAAGTACAGCACAGAAACAGGCCCTTCGGCCCTCCAAGCCCGTGCCGACCATACTGCCCGTCTAAACTAAAATCTTCTACACTTCCTGGGTCTGTATCCCTCTATTCCCATCCTATTCATGTATTTGTCAAGCTGCCCCTTAAATGTCACTATCGTCCCTGCTTCCACCACCTCCTCCGGCAGCGAGTTCCAGGCACCCACTACCCTCTGTGTAAAAAAACTTACCTCGTACATCTCCTCTAAACCTTGCCCCTCGCACCTTAAACCTATGCCCCCTAGTAATTGACCCCTCTACCCTGGGGAAAAGCCTCTGACTATCCACTCTGTCTATGCCCCTCATAATTTTGTAGACCTCTATCAGGTCAGCCCTCAACCTCTGTCGTTCCAGTGAGAACAAACCGAGTTTATTAAACCGCTCCTCATAGCTAATGCCCTCCATACCAGGCAACATCCTGGTAAATCTCTTCTGCACCCTCTCTAAAGCCTCCACATCCTTCTGGTAATGTGACGACTAGAATTGAACACTATACTCCAAGTGTGGCCTAACTAAGGTTCTATACAGCTGCAACATGACTTGCCAATTCTTATACTCAATGCCCCGGCCAATGAAGGCAAGCATGCTGTAAGCCTTCTTGACTACCTTCTCCACCTGTGTTGCCCCTTTCAGTGACCTGTGCTCCTAGATCTCTCTGACTTTCAATACTCTTGAGGGTTCTCCCATTCACTGTATATTCCCTACCTGCATTAGACCTTCCAAAATGCATTACCTCACATTTGTCCGGATTAAACTCCATCTGCCATCTCTCCGCCCAAGTCTCCAAACAATCTAAATCCTGCTGTATCCTCTTGACAGTCCTCATCGCTATCCGCAATTCCACCAACCTTCGTGTCGTCTGCAAACTTACTATGTACGTACTCTGTATGTTCCCTCGGCCGCAGAAAAATACTTTCACTGTACTTCGGTACATGTGACAATAAATTAAATCAAATCAAAAGGATATGGGCAGAAAATGGGATGAGGTCCTGCAAGCAGATTTTAGGTAGCTAGGAAGTAGATTAAAAACAGAGCCCAAAAGGTAATAATCTCAGGATTACTTTTAGTGGAACACTGGAACCATTTTGGGGGACGGTGGGACCTGTACCTGTTTGCATGTGAACCGAAATGGGACCAGTGTCCTTGCAGAGAGTTTTGCTAGTGCTATTGGGGAGAGTTTAAACTAACTTGGCAGCAGGGTGGGATTCTGAGAGAAGGATCAGCACTGGGACATGCACAGCTAAAATAAGAAGAGACAGCAAGTGAGTCAGGAAGGCAGAGGAGTTGTAGACCAGTTAAGTCACAAGGGAGTTTGGCAAGATTGGATGGTATTTATTGTAATGCAAGGAGTCTGAAGAACAAGGCAGATGAGTCGAGGGCACAAATTAAAACATGGATGAGAAGTGGGCAGTATTAGGAGCTCAATATTCCAGGATGTAAGATCTTCAGGCAAGACAGGGGAGGAGGTAAAAGAGGAGGAAGTGTCGCAACTTTCATCAGAGAATCGATTTCAGCAGTAAGGAGGGATGACATCTTAGCAGGCTCTTCAAATGAAGCCTTATGGGTAGAATTTAAAAAACAAAAAGGAGCAATCATTGCTTTGAGTGTTCTATAGGCCCCCCTAACAGTCCAAGAAAAATAGATAGGTAGTTTTAGTGGGGGATTTCAACTTTCCCAATATTATCTGGGTCTATTCAGTGAGGCGAGGATTAATCAAGAACAGTCAGCATGGTTTTGTTAAAGGGAGGTCATGTCTATTCCAAAGTGACCAGGTAGATGAGGCATTTGACATAGTCAACTTGGACTTCAGCAAGGCTTTTGATAAGATCTCACATGGGAGACTGATAGTGAAGGTAAGAGCCCATGGAATCCAGTGGCAGGAAGCAGAGAGTGATGGTCGATTAGTGCTTTTCTGATTGGTAGCCTGTGTCCAGTGGGGTCCCGCATGGATCAATGTTGGGCCCTTGTGGTTTATAGAAATATTTAGACATGAATGTAGGAGGGTTGATCAGTAAGATGATACGAAAACTGGTGGGGTGGTAAATAGTGAGGAAGATAGTCTTCTGGTTACTGAAGGATGTAGACAGGCTGGTCAGATGGGCTGATCAGTGGCAAATGAAATTCAAACCGGATAAGTGTGAGGTGATGCACTTTTGGGCAAGAGAAACAAGGGCATACATGATGAACAAGACCCTGAGAAGCAAAGGACCAGAGGGACCTTAGTGTGTATGTCCAGTGGTCCCTTAAGGTAGCAGAGCAGGTGGCTCCAGTGGTTAAGAAGGCATGTGGTATACTTGCCTTTATTAGCTGAGGCATCACATTTAAGAGCAGGGAGGTTATGTTGGAACTGTATAAAATGTTTGTTAAGCCACAGCTGGAGTACAAAGAACAAAACAGCACAAGAACAGGCCCTTCGGCTCTCCAAGCCTGCTCCGATCACGTGTCCCATCTAGGCCAACCGCCTGTATCCTTCTATACCCCATCTGTTCATGTGCCTACGTCTGTTCAAGGGCGGCACAAAGTGAGGTGGTGGGGGAGAAGGCCAAGAGGGGTGGCCGGGGGGAGGGGGAAAGGGGAAGGGGAAAATCGAGGGCGGGGGTGTTTCTGCGACGTGGCAGGGGTGAGAGATGACTTGGTCAGGGCTGAAGAAAGGGGCCATCTGGGATGGGCTAGCTACAGAGTGGAATTAAAGGGGCAGTAGTTAGGTGGGGATTGGAGGCGCAAGCCTCCGGTAAGGTTGGGAATGTGGAACATCCGGGGACTGAATGGGCCGGTTAAAAGGTCGCGGGTGTTTGCGCACCTCAGGAGCTTGAAAGCGGGGGTTGTCTTTTTGCAGGAGACACACCTCCGTGTGAAGGACCAGGTTAGGTTAAGGAAGGGGTGGGTCGGGCAGGTTTTTCACTCCGGGTTTGATTTGAAAGCGAGGGGTATGGCGATTTTAATGAGCAAAAAAATGGAATTTGTGAGTGCGAAGGAGGTGAGTGTTCCAGGTGGGAGATATGTGATTGTGAGTGGGGTATTGGAAGGGGCACTGGTAGTGTTGGTAAATGTGTATGCTCCAAATTGGGATGATATGGGTTTTATGAGGGGGTTGCTGGCGGCAATCCCAGATTTGGCCACGTACCAGTTGATCATGGGAGGAGATGGGCTTCCGGTTGCGGCTATGCGGAGCTAAGTCGCATGTTCGGCAGCTCCCGCTAAAAACTGACTTTTGAGCTCTTTTTAGGACCTGTAATGGCGCTTGTTCGACGTTTCCCGGTGTGGGAAGGGGACAGCAACATTCCCCCGATAGTGTATGGATTGGACCAGGAGCGGGGCGATTAAAAAAGTGGCATTGAAGCAAAGAAAGGTGCGAGGGAGGAGGACCAAGATGGCGGCGGGCGGAGACCAGGAAGCGTGGAGGCAGTGGGCGCAAAAGCAGCAGGAGCTTCTCCAGCGCTGTTTTAAGGAACTGAAAGCAGAGCTGCTGGAGCCGATGAAGGATTCAATTGATAATCTGCTGGAGACCCAGGCGGCCCAAGGGGGGGCGATCCAGGAGGTCCGGCAGAAGGTCTCGGAGAACGAGGACGAGATACTGGGCCTGGCGGTGAAGGTGGAGGCGCACGAGGCGCTCCACAAGAAATGGCAGGCGAGGTTCGAGGAGATGGAGAACCGGTCGAGGCGGAGGAACCTGCGGATCCTGGGTCTCCCGGAGGGGCTGGAGGGATCGGACGTGGGGGCCTACGTGGTCACCATGCTGAATTCGCTGATGGGAGTGGGGGCCTTTCAGGGGCCCTTGGAGCTGGAGGGGGCCCGCCGAGTGCTGGCGAGGAGGCCCAGGCCCAGCGAGCCGCCGTGGGCGGTGCTGATGCGGTTCCACCGGTTTGCTGATCGGGAGTGTGTGTTAAGGTGGGCCAAGAAGGAGCGGAGCAGCAGGTGGGAGAACGCAGAGGTCCGGATCTACCAGGATTGAAGTGCAGAGGTGGCGAAGAAGAGGGCCGGTTACAACCGGGCGAAGGCAGTGCTGCACAGGAAGTGGGTGAAGTTCGGTATGCTGCAGCCGGCGGGTCACCTATAAGGACCGACACCATTATTTCAAGTCCCCGGAGGCGTGGGCCTTTGTTCAGGCCAAAAAACTGGATTCAGACTAAGGGTTAGGGACGAGGGGTCACGGTGGAGGGATGGTTGGGGATTGTTGTGTTGTGTTTCGAGGGGGGGGTTCTTTGTTTTTCGGGGGTTGATTGGGCATTGTTTTGATTAGGTCCACCGGGTGGGCTCGTTGGGGGGGGGGGTAGGTAAACTGCTTGGGGGGTTGATGGCTGGTTGGGGAGATGGGGCCCCATGGGGCGGGGGGGGGGGGGGGGGAGGCCTGAGGTGGGGGTAGTGGGACCGGGCCTGGAAAGGGAGCTGCGCCAGGGGAGGTGGGGCCGGGCGAGTGGAAAGCACGGGCTTTTCCCCCCGCTTAGGGTTGAACGGGCGGGGCCGGAGCTGGGAAGCGTGGGCTTTCCCCCCCGCTTAGGGTTGAACGGGCGGGGCCGGAGCTGGGAAGCGTGGGCTTTTCCCCCCGCTTAGGGTTGAATGGGCGGGGCCGGAGCTGGGAACCGTGGGCTTTTCTCCCGCGCTGGGAGTGGAATGGATGAGAACCTGGTGGTGGACAAGGCGGGGAGGGGAAGTTCCACACTGGGGGGGGTGGGTCGATGGAGCGGCGGGAGTGGCCGGGGTCAGCAGGACTTACGGGAGTGCAATGGGGGGAGCAATGCAGCTAGGGGGGAACCGAGCTGGGGGTGAGGGGGGGATGAACCAGGTTGCTGCTGGAATGGTCAAGGGGGAGCTGGAGCTGTCAGAGGCGGTCAGAGCGGGGGTCTGCCGCTGTGGGGAACGGGTCGTGCGGGGGGACCGGCTGGCCTAGGGAGGGCTATGGCTAGTCTGTGGGAGAGGGGGGTGAGTAGCCCCCTGATCTGGCTGATAACCTGGAATGTAAGGGGACTGAATGGGCTGGTCAAGCGGACCCGGGTGTTCGCGCACCTGAAGGGGCTGAAGGCGGATGTGGCCATGCTTCAGGAGACGCACCTGAGGGTGGCGGATCAGGTAAGTTTGAGAAAGGGGTGGGTAGGGCAGGTGTTTCATTCGGGTTTGGATGCAAAAAATCGGGGGTGGCGATCTTGTTGGGGAAGAGAGTGTCGTTTGAGGCGTCGAGCATTGTGGCAGACAGTGGCGGTAGGTATGTGATGGTAAGTGGCAAGTTGCAGGGGAGCGGGTGGTGTTGGTCAATGTATATGCCCCGAAATGGGACGATGCGGGGTTCATGCGGCGTATGCTGGGCCGGATTCCGGAACTGGAGTCAGGGGGCCTGATAATGGGGAGGGTTTCAACATTGTGCTGGACCCGGCACTGGATCGCTCTAGGTCTAGGATGGGCAGGAGGCCGGCGGCGGCCAAGCTGCCGAGGGGGTTCATGGACCATGTGGGAGGGGTGGACCCATGGAGGTTTGTGAGGTCGGGGGCTGGGGAATTTTCATTCTTCTCCCATGTCCACAAGGCCTACTCCCGGATTGACTTTTTTGTCATGAGCAGGGCGCTGATTCAGAGGGTGGAGGATGCGGAGTACTCGGCGATAGCCATTTCTGATCATGCTCCGCACTGGGTGGACCTCGAGTTGGGGGAGGAGAGGGACCAGCGCCCGCTGTGGCGCCTAGAGGTGGGGTTGCTGGCGGATGAGGAGGTGAGCGGGCGGGTCCGGGGGTACCTGGAGGCTAATGACAATGGGGAGGTGCAAGTAGGGGTGGTCTGGGAGGCGCTGAAGGCAGTGGTCAGAGGAGAGCTGATCTCCATTAGGGCACACAAGGAAAGGAGGGAGAGGAGAGAGAGGGAGAGGTTGGTGGGGGAGATGGTGAGGGTGGACAGGAGGTACACGGAGGCCCCGGAGGAGGGATTGCTTCAGGAGCGGCGTAGCCTCCTGGCTGAGTTCGATTTGTTGACCACCAGGAAGGCGGAGGGGGCGGTATATGAATACGGAGAAAAGGCGAGCCGGATGCTTCGGAAGCGAGAGGCAGCTAGGGGGGAGTTAGGGATGGAGGAGGGAGCACAGTGCGAAGGGTATCAATGGGGTCTTCAGGGACTTCTACGAGGAACTGTACCAGTCTGAGCCCCCACTGGAGGGAGGGAGGGATGGGTCGCTTCCTGGACCGGCTGAGGTTTCAGAGAGTGGAGGAGGGGCAGGTGGCGGGGTTGGGGGCGCCGGTTGGGTTGGAGGAGTTGGTCAAAGGGATAGGGAACATGCAGGCGGGGAAGGCACCGGGGCCAGATGTGTTCCCGGTTGAATTTTACAAGAAGTATTCGGTCCTGCTGGGCCCGCTGTGGGTAAGGACCTTCAACGAGGCAAGGGGAGAGGTGGCTTTCCCCCCGACAATGTCTGGAGCGCTGATTTCCCTGATCCTGAAGTGGGACAAGGATCCCCTACAGTGTGGGTCATATAGGCCGATCTCACTCCTAAATGTAGATGCAAAGTTGCTGGCAAAGATTTTGGCCATGAGGATAGAGGACTGTGTGCCGCAGGTCATACACGAGGATCAGACACGGTTCGTGAAAGGGAGGCAGTTGAATACTAATGTACGGAGGCTCTTGAATGTTATAATGATGCCGGCGATGGAAGGGGAGGCGGAGATAGTGGCGGCGATGGATGTGGAGAAGGCCTTTGATAGGGTGGAATGGGGGTACCTGTGGGAGGTGTTGAAAAGGTTTGGGTTCGGGGAGGGGTTCGTCAGGTGGGTGAGGCTGCTATATGAGTCCCGGGTGGCGAGTGTGGCCACGAACAGAAGGAGGTCAGAGTATTTCCGGCTACACCGGGGCACGAGGCAGGGGTGTCCCCTGGCCATGGCATTGAGGGAGTCGATGAACTGGAGGGGGCTGGTGCGGGGAGGGGAGGAGCATCGGGTGTCGCTCTATGCGGATGATTTGCTGCTATATGTGGTGGACCCGGTGGGGGGAATGCCGGAGGTGATGAGGATCCTTAGAGAGTTTGGAGATTTCTCCGGGTACAAGCTTAATATGGGGAAGAGTGAGTTGTTCGTGGTGCACCCAGGGGACCAGGAGAGGGGGATTGGTGCACCACTTGGTGAGCTCCTGCTAAAAAGGACGGAGAAGAGTTTCAGGTGCCTGGGGGTCCAGGTGGCAAGGAGCTGGGGGGCCCTACATAAGCTTAACTTCACGAGGCTGGTGGAGCAGATGGAGGAGGAGTTTAAGAGGTGGGATGTGCTGCCACTCTCCCTGGCGGGTAGGGTGCAGTCAGTTAAAATGACGATGGCTCCCGAGGTTTTTGTTCCTGTTCCAATGCCTCCCCAGCCTGATCCCTAAGGCCTTATACAGGCGGGTTAACAGGAGTGTTATAGGATTTGTGTGGGCGCAGAAGACCCCGAGGATGAGAAGGGTGTTCCTGGAGTGGTGCAGGTATGGGGGGGGGGGGGGGGGGTTGGCGCTGCCTAACCTCTGTGGGTATTATTGGGTAGCGAGGGATAGGTTTGGGTACTTGGGGATTCAGGTAGCGAGGGAATGGACGGGGCTCCATAAGTGGAACTTCACGAAGCTGGTGGAGGAGGCCAGGCAGGATCTTAAGAGGTGGGATACACTGCACTTAACGTTGGCGGGGAGGGTCCAAGTGGTGAAAATTAATATTCTGCCAAGGTTCTTGTTTATCTTTCAGGCTCTCCCGATCTTTATACCAAAGGCCTTTTTTCGGAAAATGGACACAATCATCTCTGACTTTGTATGGGCGGGGAAGATGCTGAGGGTGGGGAGGACCCTGCTACAGAGGCAGAGGCAGCAGGGGGGTTTGGCTTTGCCAAACCTGCTTTATTATTATTGGGCGGCGAATGTGGACAAGGTGCGGCGGTGGTGGGAAGGAGAAAGGGTAGAGTGGGTTAGGATGGAGGAGGAATCTTGTAAGAGGTCTAGTTTGAGGGCTATGGTGACGGCAGCATTGCCAATGGCTCCGAGTAGTATTCAGGGAGCCCGCTATCCCTCGCTACTGTAAATGGCATCCCCCCCTAAATTAGCCCGCTGTGCCAGCTCATTCACCGGGAATACCTCGCTTTTCCCTACATTCAGCTTGTATCCTGAGAACCCTCCAAACCTCCCCAACAGGCCCATAATCCTTCCCATACTCTCCAACGGATCCGAAACATACAGCAAGAGGTCATCGGCATAGAGCGACACCTGTGCTCCCTCTGTCCCCTCATTATCCCTGGATAGTGTATACAGGAGGTGGAGGGAAGTGGGGCTGGTCAAGGTGAGGGATTTGTATTTGGAGGAAGGGTTGGCCAGTCTGGAGGAGCTAAGGGAGAGGGTAGAGCTGCCGAGGGGTAGTGAGTTCAGGTATCTGCAGGTTAGGGACTTTGCACGAAAGGTCTGGAAGGGGTTCCCTAGATTGTCGGGATACATCCTGCTGGAGCGACTGCTGCTTCCGGATGTGGAAGGGGAGGGGAGAATTGGGTATATAAGTGGCTGGGGGAGCAGGGAGGCGAGCGGGTGGTGAAGATCAAGGAGAAATGGGAAGCGGAGTCGGGAATGGAGATCAATTGGGGGAGTATGGAGTGAAGCACTGCGAAGGGTAAACGGGACCTCGTCTTGTGCCAGGATGAGCCTGATACAATTTAAGGTGGTGCACAGGGTGCATATGACTCGGGCGAGAATGAGTGGGTTCTTTCAGGGGGTAGCAGCTGAGTGTGAGAGGTGTGGGCGGGGGCCAGCAAATACTGCGCACATGTTTTGGGGTTGTGAAAAATTGGGAAGATTCTGGGTGGGAGTGTCCACGGTTTTAGCCAGGATAGTGGAGCACAACACTATGGGACAAGTGCTGGAAAATGGGATTAGAATATTTCGGTGGTTGTTTTTAACCGACACAGACATGGGCCGAAGGGCCTTTTCGGTGCGGAAACCTCTTTGACTGGGATATTAAAGGGTGCGGGCAGTGAGGGGGAGAGTGGGAATAGACACGGTGGGATAGTAAAGAGTGTGGGGAGTGAGGGAGAGAGTGGGATTAGACAGGGTGGGATAGTAAAGAGTGTGGGGAGTGAGGGGGAGAGTGGGATTAGACACGGTGGGATAGTAAAAGAGTGTGGGGAGTGAGGGTGAGATAGGGATTAGACTGGGTGGGATCATAAAGAGTGTGGGGAATGAGGGAGAGAGTGGGATTAGACTGGGTGGGATATTAAAGGCTGTGGGAGTGAGGGGATTGGGATTCGACTGGGTGGGATAATAATTTGGGGAGTGAGGGGGAGAGTAGGATTACACACAGTGGGATAGTAAAGTGTGGGGAGTGATGTGGAGACTGGGTGGGATATTAAAGGCTGTAGGGGGATTGGGATTCAACTGGGCGGGATAATAATTTAGGGAGTGGGGGGAGAATGGGATTAGACTGAGTGGGATAGTAAAGAGTGTGGGGAGTGAGGGGGAGAGTGGGATTAGACTAGGTGGGATAGTAAAGAGTGTGGGGAGTGAGGGGGAGAGTGGGATTAGACTGGGTGGGATAGTAAAGAGTGTGGAGGTGAGGGGGAGAGTGGGATTAGACACGGTGGGATAGTAAAGAGTGTGGGGAGTGAGGGGGAGTGGGATTAGACTGGGTGGGATAGTAAAGAGTGTGCGGAGTGAGGGGGAGAGTGGGATTAGACTGGGTGGGATAGTAAAGAGTGTGGGGAGTGAGGGGGAGTGGGATTAGACAGGGTGGGATAGTAAAGAGTGTGGAGGTGAGGGGGAGAGTGGGATTAGACTGGGTGGGATAGTAAAGAGTGTGGGGAGTGAGGGGGAGAGTGGGATTAGACTAGGTGGGATAGTAAAGAGTGTGGGGAGTGAGGGGGAGAGTGGGATTAGACAGAGTGGGATAGTAAAGAGTGTGGAGGTAAGGGGGAGAGTGGGATTAGACTGGGTGGGATAGAAAAGAGTGTGGGTAGTGAGGGGCAGAGTGGGATTAGACTGGGTGGGATAGTAAAGAGTGTGGGGAGCGACGGGGAGAGTGGGATAGTAAAGAGTGTGGAGGTGAGGGGGGAGAGTGGGATTAGACTGGGTGGGATAGTAAAGAGTGTGGGGAGTGAGGGAGAGAGTGGGATTAGACTGGGTGGGATAGTAAAGAGTGTGGGGAGTGAGGTGGAGAGTGGGATTAGACTTGGTGGGATAGTAAAGAGTGTGGAGGTGAGGGGGAGAGTGGGATGAGACTGAGTGGGATATTAAAGGGTATGGGGAGTGAGGAGAGTGGGATTTGACTGGGTGCGATATTAAAGAGTGTGAGGAGTGAGGGGGAGAGTGGGATTAGACAGGGTGGGATATTAAAGAGTGTGGGGAGTGAGGGGGAGAGTGGGATTAGACTGGGTGGGATAGTAAAGAGTGTGGGGAGTGAGGGGGAGAGTGGGATTAGACTGGGTGGGATAGTAAAGAGTGTGGGGAGTGAGGGGGAGAGTGGGATTAGACACGGTGGGATAGTAAAGAGTGTGGGGAGTGAGGGGGAGAGGGGGATTAGACTGGGTGGGATATTAAAGAGTGTGGGGAATGAGGGAGAGAGTGGGATTAGACAGAGTGGGATGTATAGAGTGTGGGGAATGAGGGAGAGAGTGGGATTAGGCTGGGTGGGATAGTAAAGAGTGTGGGGAATGAGGGAGAGAGTGGGATTAGGCTGGGTGAGATAGTAAAGAGTGTGGAGGTGAGGGGGGAAGAGTGGGATTAGACTGCGTGGGATAGGAAAGAGTGTGGGGAGTGAGGGGAGAATGAGATTAGACAGGGTGGGTTAGTAAAGAGTGTGGGGTGTGAGGGGGAGAGTGGGATTAGACTGGGTGGGATATTAAAGGTTGTGGGAGTGAGGGGATTGGGATTCGACTGGGTGGGATAATAATTTGGGGAGTTAGGGGGAGAGTGGGATTAGACTGGGTGGGATAGTAAAGAGTGTGGGGAGTGAGGGGGAGAGTGGGATTAGACACGGTGGGATAGTAAAGAGTGTGGAGGTGAGGGGGAGAGTGGGTTTAGACACGGTGGGATAGTAAAGTGTGTGGGGAGTGAGGGGATTGGGATTAGACTGAGTGGGATATTAAAGGGTATGGGGAGTGAGGGGGAGAGTGGGATTAGACTGGGTGGGATCGGAAAGAGTGCGGCCAGTGAGGGCGGAGAATGGGTGGATATTAAAGGGTGCGGGGAGTGGGGGAGGAGAATGGGTGGATATTAAAGGGTGCGGGGAGTGAGGGAGGAGAATGGGTGGATATTAAAGGGTGCGGAGAGTGAGGGAAGAGAATGGCTGGGATATTAAAGGGTGCGGGGAGTGAGGGAGGAGAATGGGTGGATATTAAAGGGTGCGGGGAGTGAGGGAGGAGAATGGGTGGATATTAATGGGTGCGGGGAGTGAGGGAGGAGAATGGGTGGATATTAATGGGTGCGGGGAGTGAGGGAGGAGAATGGGTGGATATTAAAGGGTGCGGGAAGTGAGGGAGGAGAATGGCTGGGATATTAAAGGGTGCGGGGAGTGAGGGAGGAGAATGGGTGGGATATTAAAGGGTGCGGGAAGTGAGGGAGGAGAATGGGTGGATATTAAAGGGTGCGGGGAGTGAGGGAGGAGAATGGGTGGATATTAATGGGTGCGGGGAGTGAGGGAGGAGAATGGGTGGATATTAAAGGGTGCGGGAAGTGAGGGAGGAGAATGGGTGGGATTTTAAAGATTCACACTGGTGTTCACTCACCAGTCCCTTGTGCTGTCCAAGAACAACCATTACATAATCCGAATCCCGCTTGGGAATGACTGTCTCCAACATGGACTGCTTGATGCCTGTGGGAAGACGGGAGAGTAAGCAGTTCAAACACGGCCTCCTTAATCACTGATCTATGTGTCTTCCGACAGTGCGGAGTTCCCTCGGCACTGACCTACCACTGACCCTCCGCAGGGCAGCCCCGGGACTGACCCTCCGCAGGGCAGTGCCGGGGCTGACCCTCCGCAGGGCAGTGCGGGGCTGACCCTCCGCAGGGCAGTGCGGGGCTGACCCTCCGCAGGGCAGTGCGGGGCTGACCCTCCGCAGGGCAGTGCGGGGCTGACCCTCCGCAGGGCAGTGCGGGGCTGACCCTCCGCAGGGCAGTGCGGGGCTGACCCTCCGCAGGGCAGTGCCGGGGCTGACCCTCCGCAGGGCAGTGCGGGGCTGACCCTCCGCAGGGCAGTGCGGGGCTGACCCTCCGCAGGGCAGTGCCGGGGCTGACCCTCCGCAGGGCAGTGCGGGGCTGACCCTCCGCAGGGCAGTGCGGGGCTGACCCTCCGCAGGGCAGTGCCGGGGCTGACCCTCCGCAGGGCAGTGCGGGGCTGACCCTCCGCAGGGCAGTGCGGGGCTGACCCTCCGCAGGGCAGTGCGGGGCTGACCCTCCGCAGGGCAGTGCGGGGCTGACCCTCCGCAGGGCAGTGCGGGGCTGACCCTCCGCAGGGCAGTGCGGGGCTGACCCTCCGCAGGGCAGTGCGGGGCTGACCCTCCGCAGGGCAGTGCGGGGCTGACCCTCCGCAGGGCAGTGCGGGGCTGACCCTCCGCAGGGCAGTGCGGGGCTGACCCTCCGCAGGGCAGTGCGGGGCTGACCCTCCGCAGGGCAGTGCGGGGCTGACCCTCCGCAGGGCAGTGCGGGGCTGACCCTCCGCAGGGCAGTGCGGGGCTGACCCTCCGCAGGGCAGTGCGGGGCTGACCCTCCGCAGGGCAGTGCGGGGCTGACCCTCCGCAGGGCAGTGCGGGGCTGACCCTCCGCAGGGCAGTGCGGGGCTGACCCTCCGCAGGGCAGTGCGGGGCTGACCCTCCGCAGGGCAGTGCGGGGCTGACCCTCCGCAGGGCAGTGCGGGGCTGACCCTCCGCAGGGCAGTGCGGGGCTGACCCTCCGCAGGGCAGTGCGGGGCTGACCCTCCGCAGGGCAGTGCGGGGCTGACCCTCCGCAGGGCAGTGCGGGGCTGACCCTCCGCAGGGCAGTGCGGGGCTGACCCTCCGCAGGGCAGTGCGGGGCTGACCCTCCGCAGGGCAGTGCGGGGCTGACCCTCCGCAGGGCAGTGCGGGGCTGACCCTCCGCAGGGCAGTGCGGGGCTGACCCTCCGCAGGGCAGTGCGGGGCTGACCCTCCGCAGGGCAGTGCGGGGCTGACCCTCCGCAGGGCAGTGCGGGGCTGACCCTCCGCAGGGCAGTGCGGGGCTGACCCTCCGCAGGGCAGTGCGGGGCTGACCCTCCGCAGGGCAGTGCGGGGCTGACCCTCCGCAGGGCAGTGCGGGGCTGACCCTCCGCAGGGCAGTGCGGGGCTGACCCTCCGCAGGGCAGTGCGGGGCTGACCCTCCGCAGGGCAGTGCGGGGCTGACCCTCCGCAGGGCAGTGCGGGGCTGACCCTCCGCAGGGCAGTGCGGGGCTGACCCTCCGCAGGGCAGTGCGGGGCTGACCCTCCGCAGGGCAGTGCGGGGCTGACCCTCCGCAGGGCAGTGCGGGGCTGACCCTCCGCAGGGCAGTGCGGGGCTGACCCTCCGCAGGGCAGTGCGGGGCTGACCCTCCGCAGGGCAGTGCGGGGCTGACCCTCCGCAGGGCAGTGCGGGGCTGACCCTCCGCAGGGCAGTGCGGGGCTGACCCTCCGCAGGGCAGTGCGGGGCTGACCCTCCGCAGGGCAGTGCGGGGCTGACCCTCCGCAGGGCAGTGCGGGGCTGACCCTCCGCAGGGCAGTGCGGGGCTGACCCTCCGCAGGGCAGTGCGGGGCTGACCCTCCGCAGGGCAGTGCGGGGCTGACCCTCCGCAGGGCAGTGCGGGGCTGACCCTCCGCAGGGCAGTGCGGGGCTGACCCTCCGCAGGGCAGTGCGGGGCTGACCCTCCGCAGGGCAGTGCGGGGCTGACCCTCCGCAGGGCAGTGCGGGGCTGACCCTCCGCAGGGCAGTGCGGGGCTGACCCTCCGCAGGGCAGTGCGGGGCTGACCCTCCGCAGGGCAGTGCGGGGCTGACCCTCCGCAGGGCAGTGCGGGGCTGACCCTCCGCAGGGCAGTGCGGGGCTGACCCTCCGCAGGGCAGTGCGGGGCTGACCCTCCGCAGGGCAGTGCGGGGCTGACCCTCCGCAGGGCAGTGCGGGGCTGACCCTCCGCAGGGCAGTGCGGGGCTGACCCTCCGCAGGGCAGTGCGGGGCTGACCCTCCGCAGGGCAGTGCGGGGCTGACCCTCCGCAGGGCAGTGCGGGGCTGACCCTCCGCAGGGCAGTGCGGGGCTGACCCTCCGCAGGGCAGTGCGGGGCTGACCCTCCGCAGGGCAGTGCGGGGCTGACCCTCCGCAGGGCAGTGCGGGGCTGACCCTCCGCAGGGCAGTGCGGGGCTGACCCTCCGCAGGGCAGTGCGGGGCTGACCCTCCGCAGGGCAGTGCGGGGCTGACCCTCCGCAGGGCAGTGCGGGGCTGACCCTCCGCAGGGCAGTGCGGGGCTGACCCTCCGCAGGGCAGTGCGGGGCTGACCCTCCGCAGGGCAGTGCGGGGCTGACCCTCCGCAGGGCAGTGCGGGGCTGACCCTCCGCAGGGCAGTGCGGGGCTGACCCTCCGCAGGGCAGTGCGGGGCTGACCCTCCGCAGGGCAGTGCGGGGCTGACCCTCCGCAGGGCAGTGCGGGGCTGACCCTCCGCAGGGCAGTGCGGGGCTGACCCTCCGCAGGGCAGTGCGGGGCTGACCCTCCGCAGGGCAGTGCGGGGCTGACCCTCCGCAGGGCAGTGCGGGGCTGACCCTCCGCAGGGCAGTGCGGGGCTGACCCTCCGCAGGGCAGTGCGGGGCTGACCCTCCGCAGGGCAGTGCGGGGCTGACCCTCCGCAGGGCAGTGCGGGGCTGACCCTCCGCAGGGCAGTGCGGGGCTGACCCTCCGCAGGGCAGTGCGGGGCTGACCCTCCGCAGGGCAGTGCGGGGCTGACCCTCCGCAGGGCAGTGCGGGGCTGACCCTCCGCAGGGCAATGCGGGGCTGATGCTCCGCTGGCAGTGCCGGGACTGACCCTCCGCTGGCAGTGCGGGACTGACCCTCCGCAGGCAGTGCGGGGCTGACCCTCCGCTGGCGCTGACCCTCCGCTGACAGTGCGAGTCAGTGCTAATAATGTGGGGAGCGGGGGGCTGCATCATCTGGAAAAGATGCAGCAGATTCCCTGATCCAGGTTGCTGTCACTAATCAATTCCCACACACATTCCCAAATCGCGCCGTGTAGGTGAATGGAGCCGCGGGTGGGGGAGGAGATACCTTCTAGGAGTCGACCTTCCTCAGTCCGACACACACAGGAATCGTAACCCAGGACATCCTCGATGGTCACCTGCAGAAGAGGAAACAGTTAGACGCAGGGGATCTGTAACACGGCCAATTCAGGTTCTGAAGGTGCTGAAGAAGGTGCTGGGGAATCCCATCAGGTGCCAACAGAGCGTAGCTCCCCCCCACACTGTCCCCATCAAACACTCCCAGAACAGGTACAGCACGGGGTTAGATACAGAGCAAAGCTCCCTCTACACTGTCCGTGTCAAACACTCCCAGGACAGGTACAGCACGGGGTTAGATACAGAGTAAAGCTCCCTCTACACTGTCCCCATCAAACACTCCCAGGACAGGTACATCTCGGGGTTAGATACAGAGTAAAGCTCCCTGTACACTGTCCCCATCAAACACTCCCAGGACAGATACAGCACGGGGTTAGATACAGAGTAAAGCTCCCCCATACTGTCCCCATCAAACACTCCCAGGACAGATACAGCACTGGGTTAGATACAGAGTAAAGCTCCCTCGACACTGTCCCCATCAAACACTCCCAGGACAGGTACATCTCGGGGTTAGATACAGAGTAAAGCTCCCTGTACACTGTCCCCATCAAACACTCCCAGGACAGGTACAACACGGGGTTAGATGCAAAGTCAAGCTTCCCCCACACTGTCCCCATCAAACACTCCCAGGACAGGTACAGCACGGGTTAGATACAGAGTAAAGCTCCCTCTACACGGTCCCCATCAAACACTCCCAGGACAGGTACAGCGCGGAGTTAGATACAGAGTAAAGCTCCCTCAGTAGTGTTTTTTAAAATTCATTTACCTCATGTGCGCGTCACTGATAGGTCAGCATTTATTGTGGACGGCAAGGTGGTACAGTGATTAGCACTGCTGCCTCACCGCGCCGAGATTGCAGGTTCGCTCCCGGCCCTGGATCACTGCCCGCGTGAAGTTTGTACAGTCTCTCCGTGTCTGCGTGGATCTCACCCCCACAAACCAAAAGATGTGCAGGGTAGGTGGATTGGCCACGCTAAATTGCCCCTTAATTGGAAAATAATAATTGGGCACTCTAAATTTTTTAAAAGAGGTCAGCATTGATTGCCCTTGAGGTGGTGGTCAGTTCCTTCTTGAACCGCTGTACACCCACAGCGCTGTTAGGGAGTGAGTTTCAGGATTTTGACCAAGTCAGGGTGGTGAGTGACTTAAAGGGGAATCTCTAGATGGTGGGATCCCAGGTATCTGCTGCTCTTGTCCTTCTAGATGGTAGTGGTCTTGGGTTTGGAAGGTGCTGCCTCAGGAATCTTGGTAAGTTCCTTCAGTGCAGCTTGTTGATGGTACACACAGCAGCCACTGTTCATCAGTCGTAGAGGGTTTGAATGTTTGTGGAAGGGGTGCTAATCAAGCGGGGCTGCTTTGTCCTGGATGGTGTCGAGCTTCTCGAGTGTTGTTGGAGCTGCACTCATCCGGGCAAGTGGAGAGTGTTTCATTACAATCCTGACTTGTGCCTTGTAGATGGTGGACAGGCTTTGGTGGTGGGTCAGGTGGTGAGTGACTCGCTGTAGGATTCCTAGCCTTTGGCCTGCTCCGGTAGCCACAGTATGGCTAGTCCAGTTCAATTTCTGATCAATGGTAACTCCCAAAATGTTGATTGTGGGGGATTCAGTGCTGGTAATGCCATTGAATGTCATGGGGCCTGTGTCACACTATCCTTTCCAAGCCTTAATGTTACTGCTCTCATTGTGTTGTTACCTTTGAGTTGTAATATTTTCCACCTTTATAATGTTTGTCGATGAACCGAACGAACAAGTCTGTCCTCAGCCAACATGCGTCGCGAGAGGCAGTTTCACTCAAGCTCCTCCCCACCTTGCTGCTGTGCACACTACTGTGAGGAGAGATAAATCAATCCCAGATGGAGGGTGAGCTGGTAATACCCGTCTTATCAATTGATAAACACCTCCGACGCTCCCCATCACAAAACTACGCAATCCATCCCGCCCGCTCCCCCTCCATCCCGCCCGCTTCCCCCTCCATCCCGCCGCTCCCCCTCCATCCCGCCCGCTTCCCCCTCCATCCCGTCGCTCCCCCTCCATCCCGCCCGCTCCCCCTCCATCCCGCCCGCTTCCCCCTCCATCCCGCCGCTCCCCCTCCATCCCGTCGCTCCCCCTCCATCCCGCCCGCTCCTCTTCCATCACGCCGCTCCCCCTCCAACCCGCACCCGCTCCCCCTCCATCCCGCACCCGCTCCCCCTCCATCCCGCACCCGCTCCCCCTCCATCCCGCACCCGCTCCCCCTCCATCCCGCACCCGCTCCCCCTCCATCCCGCACCCGCTCCCCCTCCATCCCGCACCCGCTCCCCCTCCATCCCGCACCCGCTCCCCCTCCATCCCGCACCCGCTCCCCCTCCATCCCGCCCCCGCTCCCCCTCCATCCCGCCCCCGCTCCCCCTCCATCCCGCCCGCTCCCCCTCCATCCCGCCCGCTCCTCTTCCATCACGCCGCTCCCCCTCCAACCCGCACCCGCTCCCCCTCCATCCCGCACCCACTCCCCCTCCATCCCACCCACTCCCCCTCCATCCCACCCACTCCCCCTCCATCCCACCCACTCCCCCTCCATCCCACCCACTCCCCCTCCATCCCACCCACTCCCTCTCCATCCCACCCACTCCCTCTCCATCCCACCCACTCCCTCTCCATCCCACCCACTCCCTCTCCATCCCACCCACTCTCCCTCCTCCTCCATCCCATCTGCTCCCCCACCACCCAACCCCCTCTATCCCACCTGCTCACTCCCCTCCAGCCCAGCCGCATCCCCTCTCCCTATATCCCAGCCACACCACACCTCCCTCCATCCCAGCCACCACTCCCTCTCCCTCCTTCACACCTGCTGCTCCCTCTCCCTCCATCCCAGCCGCTACTCCCTCTCCCTCCTTCCCACCCGCTGCTCCCTTCCCCTCCATCCCACCCGCTACTCCCTTTCCCTCCACCCCACCCTCCATCCCACCCGCTGCTCCCTCCATCCCACCCGCTGCTCCCTCCATCCCACCCGCTGCTCCCTCCATCCCACCCGCTGCTCCCTTTCCCTCCATCCCACCCACTGCTCCATCCCCCCCGCTGCTCCCTCCATCCCCCCCCGCTGCTCCCTCCATCCCCCCCGCTGCTCCCTCCATCCCCCCCGCTGCTCCCTCCATCCCCCCCGCTGCTCCCTCCATCCCCCCCGCTGCTCCCTCCATCCCCCCCGCTGCTCCCTCCATCCCCCCCGCTGCTCCCTCCATCCCCCCCGCTGCTCCCTCCATCCCACCCGCTGCTCCCTCCATCCCACCCGCTGCTCCCTCCATCCCCCCCCGCTGCTCCCTCCATCTCCCCCGCTGCTCCCTCCATCCCACCCGCTGCTCCCTCCATCCCACCCGCTGCTCCCTCCATCCCACCCGCTGCTCCCTCCATCCCACCCGCTGCTCCCTCCATCCCACTGCTCCCTCAATCTCACCCGCTGCTCCCTCTCCCTCCACCCCACCAGCTGCTCCCTCCTCCTCCACCCCACCCGCTGCTCCCTCCATCCCACCCGCTGCTCCCTCCGTTCCATCCCACCCGCTGCTCCCTCCATCCCACCTGCTGCTCCCTCCCCTCCTTCCCACCCGATGCTCCCTCACCTCCATCCCACCCGCTGCTCCCTTTGCCTCCATCCCACCAGCTTCTCCCTCTGCCTCCATCCCACCCGCTTCTCCCTCTCCCTCCATCCCACCCGCAGCTCCCTCTTCCTCCATCCCACCCGCTGCTCCCTCTCCCTCCATCCCAACCGCTGCTTCCATTCCCTCCATCCCAGCCATTCCCCCTACCGGCGGGTACCGGAAAGAGCTGGGGGATACAGAGCCTGGGACGGTGGGGGTGGGCGAGCCAGGACGGGGAGAGCCGGGACAGGGAGGGTGGGGGTGGGAGAGCCGGAACGGGGAGGGGGTGGGAGAGCGAGAGCTGGGGGTGGGAGAGCGAGAGCCGGGACGGGGAGGGTGGGGGTGGGAGAGCGAGAGCCGGGACGGGGAGAGTGGGGGTGGGAGAGCCGGGACTGGGAGAGCCGGGACTGGGAGAGTGGGGGTGGGAGAGCGAGAGCCGGGACGGGGAGAGTGGGGGTGGGAGAGCCGGGTCGGGGAGGGTGGGAGAGCCGGGACGGGGAGGGTGGGGGTGGGAGAGCCGGGACGCGGAGGGTGGAGGTGGGAGAGCGAGAGCCGGGACTGGGAGGGTGGGGGAGGGAGAGCGAGAGCCGGGACGGGGAGAGTGGGGGTGGGAGAGCCGGGTCGGGGAGGGTGGGAGAGCCGGGACGGGGAGGGTGGGGGTGGGAGAGCCGGGACGGGGAGGGTGGGGGTGGGAGAGCCGGGACGGGGAGGGTGGGGGTGGGAGAGCGGGGACGGGGAGGGTGGGGGTGGGAGAGCGGGGACGGGGAGGGTGGGGCTGGGAGAGCCGGGACGGGGAGGGTGGGGCTGGGAGAGCCGGGACGGGGAGGGTGGGGCTGGGAGAGCCGGGACGGGGAGGGTGGCGGTGGGAGAGCCGGGACGGGGAGGGTGGCGGTGGGAGAGCCGGGACGGGGAGGGTGGCGGTGGGAGAGCCGGGACGGGGAGGGTGGCGGTGGGAGAGCCGGGACGGGGAGGGTGGCGGTGGGAGAGCCGGGACGGGGAGGGTGGCGGTGGGAGAGCCGGGACGGGGAGGGTGGCGGTGGGAGAGCCGGGACGGGGAGGGTGGCGGTGGGAGAGCCGGGACGGGGAGGGTGGCGGTGGGAGAGCCGGGACGGGGAGGGTGGCGGTGGGAGAGCCGGGACGGGGAGGGTGGCGGTGGGAGAGCCGGGACGGGGAGGGTGGCGGTGGGAGAGCCGGGACGGGGAGGGTGGCGGTGGGAGAGCCGGGACGGGGAGGGTGGCGGTGGGAGAGCCGGGACGGGGAGGGTGGCGGTGGGAGAGCCGGGACGGGGAGGGTGGGGGTGGGAGAGCCGGGACGGGGAGGGTGGGGGTGGGAGAGCCGGGACGGGGAGGGTGGGGGTGGGAGAGCCGGGACGGGGAGGGTGGGGGTGGGAGAGCCGGGACGGGGAGGGTGGGGGTGGGAGAGCGAGAGCCGGGACGGGGAGGGTGGGGGTGGGAGTGCCGGGACGGGGAGGGTGGGGGTGGGTGAGCGAGAGCCGGGACGGGGGGGGTGGGGGTGGGAGAGCGAGAGCCGGGTCAGGGAGGGTGGGGCTGGGAAAGCCAGGACGGGGAGGGTGGGAGAGCGAGAGCCGGGACGGGGTGGGTGGGAGAGCGAGAGCCGGGACGGGGAAGGTGGGGGTGGGAGAGCGATAGCCGGGACGGGGAGGGTGGGGCTGGGAGAGGTAGAGCCAGGACAGGGAGGGTCGGGGTGGGAGAGCGAGGGTTGGGACGGGGAGTGGGGGCGGTGGGGGTGGGATAGCAGGGAGGGGGAGGGTGGGGGTTGGTGATCGAGAGTTGGGACGGGGGGTGGGAGAGCGAGATCCGGGACGGGGAGGGTGGGGGTGGGAGAGCGAGAGCCGGGACGGGGAGGGTGGGAGAGCGAGAGCCGGGACGGGGAGGGTGGGAGAGCGAGAGCCGGGACGGGGAGGGTGGGAGAGCGAGAGCCGGGACGGGGAGGGTGGGAGAGCGAGAGCCGGGACGGGGAGGGTGGGGGTGGGAGAGCCGGGACGGGGAGGGTGGGGGTGGGAGAGCCGGGACGGGGAGGGTGGGGGTGGGAGAGCCGGGACGGGGAGGGTGGGGGTGGGAGAGCCGGGACGGGGAAGGTGGGGGTGGGAGAGCCGGGACGGGGAGGGTGGGGGTGGGAGAGCCGGGACGGGGAGGGTGGGGGTGGGAGAGCCGGGACGGGGAGGGTGGGGCTGGGAGAGGTAGAGCCAGGACAGGGAGGGTCGGGGTGGGAGAGCGAGAGTTGGGACGGGGAGTGGGGGCGGTGGGGGTGGGATAGCCGGGAGGGGGAGTGTGGGGGTGGGAGAGCTAGAGCCGGGACAGGGAGGGTGGGGGTTGGTGAGCGAGAGTTGGGACGGGGGGTGGGAGAGCGAGATCCGGGACGGGGAGGGTGGAGGTGGGAGAGCGAGAGCCGTGACGGGGAGGGTGGGAGGCGAGACCGGGACGGGAAGGGTGGGGGTGGGAGAGCGAGAGCCGGGACAGGGAGGGTGGGAGAGCGAGAGCCGGGACGGGGAGGGTGGGGGTGGGAGAGCGAGAGCCGGGACGGGGAGGGTGGGAGAGCGACAGCCGGGACGGGGTGGGTGGGAGAGCGAGAGCCGGGACGGGGAGGGTGGGAGAGCGAGAGCCGGGACGGGGAGGGTGGGGGTGGGAGAGCCGGGACGGGGAGGGTGGGGGTGGGAGAGCCGGGACGGGGAGGGTGGGGGTGGGAGAGCCGGGACGGGGAGTGTGGGGGTGGGAGAGCCGGGACGGGGAGGGTGGGGGTGGGAGAGCCGGGACGGGGAGGGTGGGGTTGGGAGAGCCGGGACGGGGAGGGTGGGGTTGGGAGAGCCGGGACGGGGAGGGTGGGGGTGGGAGAACGAGAGCCGGGACGGGGAGGGTGGGGCTGGGAAAGCCGGGACGGGGAGGGTGGGGGTGGGAGAGCGAGAGCCGGGACGGGGAGGGTGGGGGCGGGAGAGCGATAGCCGGGACGGGGAGGGTGGGGCTGGGAAAGCCGGGACGGGGAGAGTGGGGGTGGGAGAGCGAGAGCCGGGACGGGGAGGGTGGGGCTGGGAATGCCGGGACGGGGAGGGTGGGGGTGGGAGAGCGAGAGCCGGGACGGGGAGGGTGGGGCTGGGAGAGCTATAGCAGGTACAGGGAGGGTCGGGGTGGGAGAGCGAGAGTTGGGACGGGGAGTGGGGGCGGTGGGGGTGGGATAGCCGGGAGGGGGAGGGTGAGGGTGGGAGAGCAAGATCCGGGACGGGGAGGGTGGGGGCGGGTGAACAAGAATTGGGACAGGGAGTGGGGGGGGTGGGGGAGCCGGGACGGGGAGGGTGGGGGTGGGAGAGCCGGGACGGTGAGGGTGGGGATGGGAGAGCGAGATCCGGGACGGGGAGGGTGAGGGTGGGAGAGCCGGGACGGGGAGGGTGGGGGTGGGAGAGCCGGGACGGGGAGGGTGGGGGTGGGAGAGTGAGAGCCGGGACGGGGAGGGTGGGGGTGGGAGAGTGAGAGCCGGGACTGGGAGGCTGGGGGTGGGAGAGCCGGGACGGGGAGGGTGGGGGTGGGAGAGCCGGGACGGGGAGGGTGGGGGTGAGAGAGCCGGGACGGGGAGGGTGGGGGTGGGAGAGCCGGGACGGGGAGGGTGGGGGTGGGAGAGCCGGGACGGGAAGGGTGGGGGTGAGAGAGCCGGGACGGGGAGGGTGGGGGTGAGAGAGCCGGGACGGGGAGGGTGGGGGTGGGAGAGCCGGGACGGGGAGGGTGGGGGTGGGAGAGCCGGGACGGGGAGGGTGGGAGAGCCGGGACGGGGAGGGTGGGGGTGGGAGAGCCGGGACGGGGAGGGTGGGGGTGGGAGAGCGAGAGCCGGGACGGGAGGGTGGGGGTGGAAGAGCGAGAGCCGTGACAGGGAGAGTGGGGCTGGGAAAGCCGGGACGGGGAGGGTGGGGGTGGGAGAGCCGGGACGGGGAGGGTGGGGGTGGGAGAGCCAGGCCGGGAAGGTGGGGGTGGGAGAGCCGGGACGGGGAGGATGGGGGTGGGAGAGCCGGGACGGGGAGGGTGGGGGTGGGAGAGCCGGGACGGGGAGGGTGGGGGTGGGAGAGCGAGAGCCGGGACGGGAGGGTGGGGGTGGAAGAGCGAGAGCCGTGACAGGGAGAGTGGGGCTGGGAAAGCCGGGACGGGGAGGGTGGGGGTGGGAGAGCCGGGAAGGGGAGGGTGGGGGTGGGAGAGTGAGAGCCGGGACGGGGAGGGTGGGGGTGGGAGAGCGAGAGCCGGGACGGGGAGGGTGACGCTGGGAAAGCAGGGACGGGGAGTATGGGGGTGGGAGAGCGAGAGCCGGGACGGGGAGGGTGGGGGTGGGAGAGCGATAGCCGGGACGGGGAGGGTGGGGCTGGGAAAGCCGGGTCGGGGAGAGTGGGGGTGGGAGAGCGAGAGCCGGGACGGGGAGGGTGGGGCTGGGAATGCCGGGACGGGGAGGGTGGGAGACCGAGAGCCAGGACGGGGAGGGTGGGGGTGGGAGAGCGATAGCCGGGACGGGGAGGGTGGGGCTGGGAGAGCTATAGCAGGTACAGGGAGGGTCGGGGTGGGAGAGCGAGAGTTGGGACGGGGAGTGGGGGCGGTGGGGGTGGGATAGCCGGGAGGGGGAGGGTGAGGGTGGGAGAGCAAGAGCCGGGACGGGGAGGGTGGGGGTGGGAGAGCCGGGACGGGGAAGGTGGGGGTGGGAGAGCCGGGACGGGGAGGGTGGGGGTGGGAGAGCCGGGACGGGGAGGGTGGGGTTGGGAGAGCCAGGACGGGGAGGGTGGGGCTGGGAGAGGTAGAGCCAGGACAGGGAGGGTCGGGGTGGGAGAGCGAGCGTTGGGACGGGGAGTGGGGGCGGTGGGGGTGGGATAGCCGGGAGGGGGAGTGTGGGGGTGGGAGAGCTAGAGCCGGGACAGGGAGGGTGGGGGTTGGTGAGTGAGAGTTGGGACGGGGGGTGGGAGAGCGAGATCCGGGACGGGGAGGGTGGAGGTGGGAGAGCGAGAGCCGTGACGGGGAGGGTGGGAGGCGAGACCGGGACGGGAAGGGTGGGGGTGGGAGAGCGAGAGCCGGGACAGGGAGGGTGGGAGAGCGAGAGCCGGGACGGGGAGGGTGGGGGTGGGAGAGCGAGAGCCGGGACGGGGAGGGTGGGAGAGCGAGAGCCGGGACGGGGAGGGTGGGAGAGCGAGAGCCGGGACGGGGAGGGTGGGAGAGCGAGAGCCGGGACGGGGAGGGTGGGGGTGGGAGAGCCGGGACGGGGAGGGTGGGGGTGGGAGAACCGGGACGGGGAGGGTGGGGGTGGGAGAGCCGGGACGGGGAGGGTGGAGGTGGGAGAGCCGGGACGGGGAGTGTGGGGGTGGGAGAGCCGGGACGGGGAGGGTGGGGGTGGGAGAGCCGGGACGGGGAGGGTGGGGTTGGGAGAGCCGGGACGGGGAGGGTGGGGGTGGGAGAACGAGAGCCGGGACGGGAGGGTGGGGGTGGGGGTGGAAGAGCGAGAGCCGGGACGGGGAGGGTGGGGCTGGGATAGCCGGGACGGGGAGGGTGGGGGTGGGAGAGCCGGGACGGGGAGGGTGGGAGTGGGAGAGCCGGGATGGGGAGGGTGGGGGTGAGAGAGCCGGGACGGGGAGGGTGGGGGTGGGAGGGTGAGAGCCGGGACGGGGAGGGTGGGAGTGGGAGAGCGAGAGCCGGGACGGGGAGGGTGGGGGTGGGAGAGCGAGAGCCGGGACGGGGAGGGTGGGAGAGCGAGAGCCGGGACGGGGAGGGTGGGAGAGCGAGAGCCGGGACAGGGAGGGTGGGAGAGCGAGAGCCGGGACGGGGAGGGTGGGGGTGGGAGAGCCGGGACGGGGAGGGTGGGGGTGGGAGAGCCGGGACGGGGAGGGTGGGGGTGGGAGAGCCGGGACGGGGAGGGTGGGGGTGGGAGAGCCGGGACGGGGAGGGTGGGGGTGGGAGAGCCGGGACGGGGAGGGTGGGGGTGGGAGAGCCGGGACGGGGAGGGTGGGGGTGGGAGAGCCGGGACGGGGAGGGTGGGAGAGCCGGGACGGGGAGGGTGGGGGTGGGAGAGCCGGGACGGGGAGGGTGGGGGTGGGAGAGCGAGAGCCGGGACGGGAGGGTGGGGGTGGAAGAGCGAGAGCCGGGACGGGGAGGGTGGGGCTGGGAAAGCCGGGACGGGGATTGTGGGGGTGGGAGAGCGAGAGCCGGGACGGGAGGGTGGGGCTGGGAAAGCCGGGACTGGGAGGGTGGGAGACCGAGAGCCAGGACGGGGAGGGTGGGGGTGGGAGAGCGATAGCCGGGACGGGGAGGGTGGGGCTGGGAAAGCCGGGACGGGGAGGGTGGGGGTGGGAGAGCGAGAGCCGGGACGGGGAGAGTGGGGGTGGGAGAGCGAGAGCCGGGACGGGGAGGGTGGGGCTGGGAAAGCCGGGACGGGGAGGGTGGGGGTGGGAGAGCGAGAGCCGGGACGGGGAGAGTGGGAGTGGGAGAGCGAGAGGCGGGACGGGGAGGGTGGGGGTGGGAGAGCGAGAGCCGGGACGGGAGGGTGGGAGAGCGAGAGCCGGGACGGGGAGGGTGGGAGTGGGAGAGCTGGGACGGGGAGGGTGGGGGTGAGAGAGCCGGGACGGGGAGGGTGGGGGTGGGAGAGCCGGGACGGGGAGGGTGGGGGTGGGAGAGCCGGGATGGGGAGGGTGGGGGTGGGAGAGCCGGGACGGGGAGGGTGGGGGTGGGAGAGCCGGGACGGGGAGGGTGGGGGTGGGAGAGGCGGGACGGGGAGGGTGGGGGTGGGAGAGCCGGGACGGGGAGGGTGGGGGTGGGAGAGCCGGGACGGGGAGGGTGGGAGAGCCGGGACGGGGAGGGTGGGGGTGGGAGAGCCGGGACGGGGAGGGTGGGGGTGGGAGAGCGAGAGCCGGGGCGGGAGAGCCGGGACGGGGAGGGTGGGGGTGAGAGAGCCGGGACGGGGAGGGTGGGGGTGGGAGAGCCGGGACGGGGAGGGTGGGGGTGGGAGAGCCGGGACGGGGAGGGTGGGGGTGGGAGAGCCGGGACGGGGAGGGTGGGGGTGGGAGAGCCGGGACGGGGAGGGTGGGGGTGGGAGAGCCGGGACGGGGAGGGTGGGGGTGGGAGAGCCGGGACGGGGAGTGTGGGGGTGGGAGAGCGAGAGCCGGGACGGGAGGGTGGGGGTGGAAGAGCGAGAGCCGGGACGGGGAGAGTGGGGCTGGGAAAGCCGGGACGGGGAGGGTGGGGGTGGGAGAGCCGGGACGGGGAGGGTGGGGGTGGGAGAGCCAGGACGGGGAGGGTGGGGGTGGGAGAGCCGGGACGGGGAGGGTGGGGGTGGGAGAGCCGGGACGGGGAGGGTGGGGGTGGGAGAGCCGGGACGGGGAGGGTGGGGGTGGGAGAGTGAGAGCCGGGACGGGGAGGGTGGGGCTGGGAAAGCCGGGACGGGGAGGGTGGGGGTGGGAGAGCGAGAGCCGGGACGGGGAGGGTGGGGGCGGGAGAGCGATAGCCGGGACGGGGAGGGTGGGGCTGGGAAAGCCGGGACGGGGAGAGTGGGGGTGGGAGAGCGAGAGCCGGGACGGGGAGGGTGGGGCTGTGAATGCCGGGACGGGGAGGGTGGGGGTGGGAGAGCGAGAGCCGGGACGGGGAGGGTGGGGCTGGGAGAGCTATAGCAGGTACAGGGAGGGTCGGGGTGGGAGAGCGAGAGTTGGGACGGGGAGTGGGGGGCGGTGGGGGTGGGATAGCCGGGAGGGGGAGGGTGAGGGTGGGAGAGCAAGATCCGGGACGGGGAGGGTGGGGGCGGGTGAACAAGAATTGGGACAAGGAGTGGGGGGGGTGGGGGAGCCGGGACGGGGAGGGTGGGGGTGGGAGAGCCGGGACGGTGAGGGTGGGGATGGGAGAGCGAGATCCGGGACGGGTAGGGTGAGGGTGGGAGAGCCGGGACGGGGAGGGTGGGGGTGGGAGAGCCGGGACGGGGAGGGTGGGGGTGGGAGAGTGAGAGCCGGGACGGGGAGGGTGGGGGTGGGAGAGTGAGAGCCGGGACTGGGAGGCTGGGGGTGGGAGAGCCGGGACGGGGAGGGTGGGGGTGGGAGAGCCGGGACGGGGAGGGTGGGGGTGAGAGAGCCGGGACGGGGAGGGTGGGGGTGGGAGAGCCGGGACGGGGAGGGTGGGGGTGGGAGAGCCGGGACGGGGAGGGTGGGGGTGAGAGAGCCGGGACGGGGAGGGTGGGGGTGAGAGAGCCGGGACGGGGAGGGTGGGGGTGGGAGAGCCGGGACGGGGAGGGTGGGGGTGGGAGAGCCGGGACGGGGAGGGTGGGAGAGCCGGGACGGGGAGGGTGGGGTTGGGAGAGCCGGGACGGGGAGGGTGGGGGGTGGGAGAGCGAGAGCCGGGACGGGAGGGTGGGGGTGGAAGAGCGAGAGCCGTGACAGGGAGAGTGGGGCTGGGAAAGCCGGGACGGGGAGGGTGGGGGTGGGAGAGCCGGGACGGGGAGGGTGGGGGTGGGAGAGCCAGGACGGGGAGGGTGGGGGTGGGAGAGCCGGGACGGGGAGGGTGGGGGTGGGAGAGCCGGGACGGGGAGGGTGGGGGTGGGAGAGCCGGGACGGGGAGGGTGGGGGTGGGAGAGCGAGAGCCGGGACGGGAGGGTGGGGGTGGAAGAGCGAGAGCCGTGACAGGGAGAGTGGGGCTGGGAAAGCCGGGACGGGGAGGGTGGGGGTGGGAGAGCCGGGAAGGGGAGGGTGGGGGTGGGAGAGTGAGAGCCGGGACGGGGAGGGTGGGGGTGGGAGAGCGAGAGCCGGGACGGGGAGGGTGGGGCTGGGAAAGCCGGGACGGGGAGTATGGGGGTGGGAGAGCGAGAGCCGGGAGGGGGAGGGTGGGGGTGGGAGAGCGATAGCCGGGACGGCGAGGGTGGGGCTGGGAAAGCCGGGACGGGGAGAGTGGGGGTGGGAGAGCGAGAGCCGGGACGGGGAGGGTGGGGCTGGGAATGCCGGGACGGGGAGGGTGGGAGACCGAGAGCCAGGACGGGGAGGGTGGGGGTGGGAGAGCGATAGCCGGGACGGGGAGGGTGGGGCTGGGAGAGCTATAGCAGGTACAGGGAGGGTCGGGGTGGGAGAGCGAGAGTTGGGACGGGGAGTGGGGGCGGTGGGGGTGGGATAGCCGGGAGGGGGAGGGTGAGGGTGGGAGAGCAAGAGCCGGGACGGGGAGGGTGGGGGCGGATGAACAAGAATTGGGACAGGGAGTGGGGGAGCCGGGACGGGGAGGGTGGGGGTGGGAGAGTCGGGACGGTGAGGGTGGGGATGGGGAGAGCGAGATCCGGGACGGGGAGGGTGAGGGTGGGAGAGCCGGGACGGGGAGGGTGGGGGTGGGAGAGCCGGGACGGGGAGGGTGGGGGTGGGAGAGTGAGAGCCGGGACGGGGAGGGTGGGGGTGGGAGAGTGAGAGCCGGGACTGGGAGGCTGGGGGTGGGAGAGCCGGGACGGGGAGGGTGGGGGTGGGAGAGCCGGGACGGGGAGGGTGGGGGTGGGAGAGCCGGGACTGGGACTGGGAGGGTGGGGGTGGGAGAGCCGGGACGGGGAGGGTGGGGGTGGGAGAGTGAGAGCCGTGACGGGGAGGGTGGGGGTGGGAGAGTGAGAGCAGGGACGGGGAGGGTGGGGGGTGGGAGAGCCGGGACGGTGAGGGTGGGAGACCGAGTGCCAGGACGGGGAGGGTGGGGGTGGGAGAGCGATAGCCGGGACGGGGAGGGTGGGGGTGGGAGAGCTAGAGCAGGTACAGGGAGGGTCGGGGTGGGAAAGCCGGGACGGGGAGGGTGGGGGTGGGTGAGCGAGAATTGGGACGGGGAGTGGGAGGGGGGGGGGTGGGAGAGCCGGGACGGGGAGGGTGGGGGTGGGGGAGCCGGGACGGGGAGGGTGGTGGTGGGAGAGCCGGGACGGGGAGGGTGGGGATGGGAGAGCGAGATCCGGGACGGGGAGAGTGGGGGTGGGAGAGCCGGGAGGGGGAGGGTGAGGGTGGGAGAGCGAGATCCGGGACGGGGAGGGTGGGGGTGGGAGAGCCGGGACTGGGAGGGTGGGGGTGGGAGAGCCGGGACGGGGAGGGTGGGAGACCGAGAGCCAGGACGGGGAGGGTGGGGGTGGGAGAGCGATAGCCGGGACGGGGAGGGTGGGGTTGGGAGAGTGAGAGCCGGGACGGGGAGGGTGGGGTTGGGAGAGCGAGAGCCAGGACGGGGAGGGTGGGGCTGGGAAAGCCGGGACGGGGGGAGGGTGGGGGTGGGAGAGCCGGGACGGGGAGGGTGGGGGTGGGAGAGCCGGGACGGGGAGGGTGGGGGTGGGAGAGCCGGGACGGGGAGGGTGGGGGTGGGAGAGCCGGGACGGGGAGGGTGGGGCTGGGAAAGCCGGGACGGGGAGGGTGGGGGTGGGAGAGCGAGAGCCGGGACGGGGAGGGTGGGGGTGGGAGTGCGAGAGCCGGGACGGGGAGGGTGGGGCTGGGAGAGCGAGAGCCGGCACGGGGAGAGTGGGGGTGGGAGAGCCGGGACGGGGATGGTGGGAGACCGAGAGCCGGGACGGGGAGGGTGGGGGTGGGAGAGCGATAGCCGGGACGGGGAGGGTGGGGGTGGGAGAGCTAGAGCAGGTACAGGGAGGGTCGGGGTGGGAGAGCGAGAGTTGGGACGGGGAGTGGGGGCGGTGGGGGTGGGATAGCCAGGAGGGGGAGGGTGAGGGTGGGAGAGCTAGAGCCGGGACAGGGAGGGTGGGGGCGGGTGAGCGAGAGTTGGGACGGGGAGTGGGGGGGGTGGGAGCCGGGACGGGGAGGGTGGGGGTGGGGGAGCCAGGACGGGGAGGGTGGGGGTGGGAGAGCCGGGACGGGGAGGGTGGGGATGGGAGAGCGAGATCCGGGACGGGGAGGGTGGGGGTGGGAGAGCCGGGACTGGGAGGGTGGGGGTGGGAGAGCCGGGACTGGGAGGGTGGGGGTGGGAGAGCCGGGACGGGGAGGGTGGGGGTGGGATAGTGAGAGCCGGGACGGGGAGGGTGGGGGTGGGAGAGCCAGGACGGGGAGGGTGGTGGTGGGAGAGTGAGAGCCGGGACGTGGAGGGTGGCGGTGGGAGAGTGAGATCCGGGACGGGGAGGGTGGGGGTGGGAGAGCCGGGACGGGGAGGGTGGGAGACCGAGAGCCAGGACGGGGAGGGTGGGGGTGGGTGAGCGATAGCCGGGACGGGGAGGGTGGGGGTGGGAGAGCGATAGCCGGGACGGGGAGGGTGGGGGTGGGAGAGTGAGAGCCGGGACGGGGAGGGTGGGGGTGGGAGAGCGAGAACCGGGACGGGGAGGGTGGGGCTGGGAAAGCAGGGACGGGGAGGGTGGGGGTGGGAGAGCCGGGACGGGGAGGGTGGGGGTGGGAGAGCCGGGACGGGGAGGGTGGGGGTGGGAGAGCCGTGATGGGGAGGGTGGGGGTGGGAGAGCGAGAGCCGGAACGGGGAGGGTGGGGGTGGGAGAGCGAGAGCCGGGACGGGGAGAGTGGGGGTGGGAGAGCGAGAGCCGGGGCGGGGAGGGTGGGAGACCGAGAGCCAGGACGGGGAGGGTGGGGGTGGGAGAGCGATAGCCGGGACGGGGAGGGTGGGGGTGGGAGAGCGATAGCCGGGACGGGGAGGGTGGGGGTGGGAGAGCGATAGCCGGGACGGGGAGGGTGGGGGTGGGAGAGTGAGAGCCGGGACGGGGAGGGTGAGGGTGGGAGAGCGAGAGCCGGGACGGGGAGGGTGGGGCTGGGAAAGCAGGGACGGGGAGGGTGGGAGAGCCGTGACGGGGAGGGTGGGGGTGGGAGAGCGAGCGCCGTGACGGGGAGGGTGGGGGTGGGAGAGCGAGAGCCGTGACGGGGAGGGTGGGGGTGGGAGAGCGAGAGCCGGGACGGGGAGGGTGGGGCTGGGAAAGCCGGGACGGGGAGGGTGGTGGTGGGAGAGCGAGAGCCGGGACGGGGAGAGTGGTGGTGGGAGAGTGAGAGCCGGGACGGGGAGGGTGGGGCTGGGAAAGCCGGGACGGGGAGGGTGGGAGACCGAGAGCCAGGACGGGGAGGGTGGGGGTGGGAGAGCGATAGCCGGGACGGGGAGGGTGGGGGTGGGAGAGCTAGCAGGTACAGGGAGGGTCGGGGTGGGAGAGCGAGAGCAGGTACAGGGAGGGTCGGGGTGGGAGAGCGAGAGCAGGTACAGGGAGGGTCGGGGTGGGAGAGCGAGAGTTGGCACGGGGAGTGGGGGCGGTGGGGGTGGAATAGCCGGGAGGGGGAGGGTGAGGGTGGGAGAGCAAGAGCCGGGACAGGGAGGGTGGGGGCGGGTGAGCGAGAGTTGGGACGGGGAGTGGGGGGGGTGGGGGAGCCGGGACGGGGAGGGTGGGGGTGGGATAGCCGGGACGGGGAGGGTGGGGGTGGGAGAGCCGGGACGGGGAGGGTGGGGGTGGGAGAGCCGGGACGGGGAGGGTGGGGGTGGGAGAGTGAGAGCCGGGACTGGGAGGGTGGGGGTGGGAGAGTGAGAGCCGGGACGGGGAGGGTGGGGGTGGGAGAGCCGGGACTGGGAGGGTGGGGGTGGGAGAGCCGGGACTGGGAGGGTGGGGGTGGGAGAGCCGGGACGGGGAGGGTGGGGATGGGAGAGTGAGAGCCGTGACGGGGAGGGTGGGGGTGGGAGAGTGAGAGCCGAGACGGGGAGGGTGGGGGTGGGAGAGTGAGAGCCGGGACAGGGAGGGTGGGGGTGGGAGAGTGAGAGCCGAGACGGGGAGGGTGGGGGTGGGAGAGTGATAGCCGGGACATGGAGGGTGGGGGTGGGAGAGCGAGAGCCGGGACGGGGAGGGTGGGGGTGGGAGAGCGATTGCCGGGACGGGGAGGGTGGGGGTGGGAGAGCGATAGCCGGGACGGGGAGGGTGGGGGTGGGAGAGCGAGAGTTGGGACGGGGAGTGGGGGCGGTGGGGGTGGGATAGCCGGGAGGGGGAGGGTGAGGGTGGGAGAGCTAGAGCCGGGACGGGGAGGGTGGGGGCGGGTGAGCGAGAGTTGGGGGGGGGAGTTGGGGGGGGGGGGGGTGGGAGAGCCGGGGCGGGGAGGGTGGGGGTGGGGGAGCCGGGACGGGGAGGGTGGGGGTGGGGGAGCCGGGACGGGGAGGGTGGGGGTGGGAGAGCCAGGACGGGGAGGGTGGGGATGGGAGAGCGAGATCCGGGACGGGGAGGGTGGGGGTGGGAGAGCCGGGACTGGGAGGGTGGGGGTGGGAGAGCCGGGACTGGGAGGGTGGGGGTGGGAGAGCCGGGACTGGGAGGGTGGGGGTGGGAGAGTGAGAGCCGGGACGGGGAGGGTGGGGGTGGGAGAGTGAGAGCCGGGACGTGGAGGGTGGGGGTGGGAGAGTGAGAGCCGGGACGGGGAGGGTGGGGGTGGGAGAGCCGGGACGGGGAGGGTGGGAGACCGAGAGCCAGGACGGGGAGGGTGGGGGTGGGAGAGCGATAGCCGGGACGGGGAGGGTGGGGGTGGGAGAGAGAGAGCCGGGACGGGGAGGGTGGGGGTGGGAGAGCGAGAGCCGGGACGGGGAGTGTGGGGGTGGGAGCGCGAGAGCCGGGACGGGGAGGGTGGGGGTGGGAGAGCGAGAGCCGGGACAGGTAGGGTGGGGGTGGGAGAGCGAGAGCCGGGACGGGGAGTGTGGGGGTGGGAGCGCGAGAGCCGGGACGGGGAGGGTGGGGGTGGGAGCGCGAGAGCCGGGACGGGGAGGGTGGGGGTGGGAGAGCGAGAGCCGGGACAGGGAGGGTGGGGGTGGGAGAGCGAGAGCCGGGACGGGGAAGGGGTGATACAGAGCCAGTGAGAGCTCGGGAATACAGGGTTGCTCACCTCTCCGAATCTGCCTCATGCTTCCTCTTCCTGTCTTGGGTCTGCTGGTGATCCCGTTCCCGATCCTTATGGCCTCCTTCTCGCCCCCTCTCCCGGCCACTGCTCCTCTCGGCTTCCTTCTCCTGTTTTTCCAGGATCTCTCTCTGCTCTGCCGCATGTTCCTCCTCCCTCAGTTCGGCCTCCTTGTGAGCTTTACTGAGCCGGCCTGGCGGGGGAAGGAGAAGCTGAATGACCATCAACCTTCACCACCCCCTCCCTCTGGGAGTTCATCCAGTCAGCGGGAGACCCCAACTGTCCCTACCCTCTCACCTCCCATAATCCTCAACTGCTGAAAACGCCGACCCTCACTGGTATTCCCAGTCTGGGGACTTTTACTGAACCTCGGCCCTGCTCCTGGGCCCAGTGATGGACTTCGGCAGGTTCAGTTATTGGGGTTATCAGAGCTCCATCCTCTCTCGCGCAGCCCATCACACAAGGCCGGCACAGTGGCACAGTGATAGCTGCTGCCTCACTGCGCCAGGGACCCGGCCTCAAATCCGGCCTGGAGTGCGGAGTTGGCACGTTCTCCCCGTGTCTGCGGGGGTTTCCTCCGGGTGCTCTGATTTCCTCCCAGAGTCCAAAGCTGCGTAGTTTGGGTGGGGTTATGCAGATAGGGTGCGGAAGTGGGCCTAGGTGGGGTGCTCTTTCAGAGGGTCGGTGCAGACTCGATGGGCTGAATGGCCTCCTTCTGCATTGCAGGAATTTTATGGTCAGATATCTGATTGGTGTCCTTGACTGGGCAATGGTGCAGGGAGAGGAAGAATGTACTGGGATGTGTGAGTAAAGGTAAATGAGTAGAGAGAGAGAGACCGAGACAGGGACCTAGGGAACGGTGGACTTACAGACACACAGAGGGGTGGCTGGGAAGACAGAGAGACAGAGTTGGAGGGGGTGGGAAAGAGAGCACTGGAGCAGGAAGCAGTGAGAGCAGCAGTCTAGACTGTGCTCTGTGTGATTTTAAGGGATTCACTTACTCAGGTCCTTACTGTACCTCTCGTATTCCCTCCTCTTGACGAACTGGACATAGTACTGGCTCACCGTCACGACCTTGCCTCCAAGTGCCAGTTTCACCAGTACCCTGGCATTGTCAGTGTCCAGCCCCTCAATCTGAGGGACAGTAAAACAGGAGATGACCATTAAAACAAGTCAGCAGAGCCAAGCGGTCCAGCTAGAAACCCACACCCTGTCCCCAAACCCATTCCAATCAGGCACAGGGACCTCAGCAAAGACAGCAAGGGAGATATAACCGGAGAATTTACACCGCCTCTCAGTGAGATACAGTGATCACTGGGAGATATAACCAGAGAATTTACACCGTCTCTCAGTGAGACACAGTGATCACTGGGAGATATAACCAGAGAATTTACACCGTCTCTCAGTGAGACACAGTGATCACCGGGAGATATAACCGGAGAATTTACACCGTCTCTCAGTGAGACAGTGATCACCGGGAATATAACCGGAGAATTTACATCGTCTCTCAGTGAGACACAGTGATCACCGGGAGATATAACCGGAGAATTTACACCAACTCTCAATGAGACACAGTGATCACCGGGAGGTATAACCGGAGATATAAACACCGTCTCTCAGTGAGACAGTGATCACCGGCAATATAACCGGAGAATTTAAACCGTCTCTCAGTGAGACACAGTGATCACCGGGAAGATAACCAGAGAATTTACACAGTCTCTCAGTGAGACACAGTGATCACCGGGAGATATAACCGGAGAATTTACACCGTCTCTCAATGAGACACATTGATCACCGGGAATATAACCGGAGAATTTACACCGTCTCTCAGTGAGGCACAGTGATCACTGGGAGATATAACCGGAGAATTTACACCGTCTCTCAGTGAGATACAGTGATCACCGGGAGATATAACCGGAGAGTTTACACCGTCTCTCGGGAGACACAGTGATAACCGTGAGATATTACCGGGGGAGTTTACACCGTCTCTCAGTGAGACACAGTGATCACCGGGAATATAACCGGAGAATTTAAACCGTCTCTCAATGAGACACAGTGATCACCGGGAATATAACCAGAGAATTTACCAGTCTCTCAGTGAGACACAATGATCACCGGGAGATATAACCGGAGAATTTACACCGTCTCGCAATGAGACACATTGATCACCGGGAATATAACCGGAGAATTTACACCGTCTCTCAGTGAGGCACAGTGATCACCGGGAATATAACCGGAGAATTTACACCGCGTCTCAGTGAGACACAGTGATCACCGGGAATATAACCGGAGAATTTACACCGTCTCTCAGTGAGGCACAGTGATCACCGGGAGATATAACCAGGGAGTTTACACCGTCTCTCAGTGAGACACAGTGAATACCGGGAATATAACCGGATAATTTACACAGTCTCTCAATGAGACACAGTGATCATCAGGAGATAGATTCAGGGAGTTTACACCGTCTCTCAGTGAGACACAGTGAACACCGGGAATATAACTGGAGAGTTTACACCGTCTCTCAGGAGACACAGTGATCATCGGGAGATATAACCGGAGAATTTCCACCGTCTCTTAGTGAGACATAGTAATTACCGGGAGATATAACCGGAGAATTTACCCCGTCTCTCAGTGAGAGAGAGTGATCACTGGGAGATATAACCGGAGAATTTACACCGTCTCTCAGTGAGACACAGTGATCACCGGGAGATATAACCAGAGAGTTTACACCGTCTCTCGGGAGACACAGTGATAACCGGGAGATATAACCGGAGAATTTACACCGCGTCTCAATGAGACACAACGGTCACTGGGAGATATAACCGGGGAGTTTACCGTCTCTCAGTGAGGCAGTGATCACCGGGAGATATAACCAGGGAGTTTACACCGTCTCTCAGTGAGACACAGTGAATACCAGTAATATAACCGGATAATTTACACAGTCTCTCAATGAGACACAGTGATCACCAGGAGATAGATTCAGGGAGTTTACACCGTCTCTCAGTGAGACACAGTGAACACCGGGAATATAACTGGAGAGTTTACACCGTCTCTCGGGAGACACAGTGATCACCGGGAGATATAACCGGAGAATTTCCACCGTCTCTTAGTGAGACACAGTGATCACCGGGAGATATAACCGGGGAGTTTACACCGCGTCTCAGTGAGACACAGGGTTCACCGGGAGATATAACCGGAGAATTTACACCGTCTCTCAGTGAGACACAGTGATCACCGGGAATATATCCGGAGAATTTACACCATCTCTCAATGAGACACAATGATCACTGGGAGATATAACCGGAGAATTTACACCATCTCTCAGTGAGACACAGTGATCACTGGGAGATATAACCGGAGAATTTACACCGTCTCTCGGGAGACACAGTGATCACCGGGAATATAAACGGAGAGTTTACACCGTCTCTCAGTGAGACACAGTGATCACCGGGAGATATAACCGGAGATGTTACACCGTCGCTCAGTGAGACACAGTGATCACCGGGAATATAACTGGAGAGTTTACACCGTCTCTTAGTGAGACATAGTAATTACCGGGAGATATAACCGGAGAATTTACACCGTCTCTCAGTGAGTCACAGTGATCACCGGAAATATAACCGGAGAATTTACACCATCTCTCAGTGAGACACAGTGATCACCGGGAGATATAACCGGAGAATTTCCACCGTCTCTCACTGAGACACAGTAATTACCGGGAGATATAAGCAGAGAGTTTATACCGTCTCTCAATGAGACACAGTGATCACCGGGAGATATAACCGGGGAGTTTACACCGCGTCTCAGTAAGACACAGTGATCACCGGGAGATATAACCGGAGAATTTACACCGTCTCTCAGTGAGAAACAGTGATCACCGGGAATATAACCGGAGAATTTACACCGTCTCTCAATGAGACACAGTGATCACTGGGAGATATAACCGGAGAATTTACACCATCTCTCAGTGAGACACAGTGATCACTGGGAGATATAACCGGAGAATTTACACCGTCTCTCGGGAGACACAGTGATCACCGGGAATATAAACGGAGAGTTTACACCGTCTCTCAGTGAGCCACAGTGATCACTGGGAGATATAACCGGAGAATTTCCACCGTCTCTTAGTGAGACATAGTGATTACCGGGAGATATAACCGGAGAATTTACCCCGTCTCTCAGTGAGAGAGAGTGATCACTGGGAGATATAACCGGAGAATTTACACCGTCTCTCAGTGAGACACAGTGATCACCGGGAATATAACCGGAGAATTTACACCATCTCTCAGTGAGACACAGTGATCACCGGGAGATATAACCGGAGAATTTACACCGTCTCTCACTGAGACACAGTAATTACCGGGAGATATAAGCGGAGAGTTTATACCGTCTCTCAATGAGACACAGTGATCACCGGGAGATATAACCGGAGAGTTTACACCGTCTCTCGGGAGACACAGTGATAACCGGGAGATATAACCGGAGAATTTACACCGCGTCTCAATGAGACACAACGGTCACGGGAGATATAACCGGGGAGTTTACCGTCTCTCAGTGAGGCAGTGATCACCGGGAGATATAACCAGGGAGTTTACACCGTCTCTCAGTGAGACACAGTGAATACCGGTAATATAACCGGATAATTTACACAGTCTCTCAATGAGACACAGTGATCACCAGGAGATAGATTCAGGGAGTTTACACCGTCTCTCAGTGAGACACAGTGAACACCGGGAATATAACTGGAGAGTTTACACCGTCTCTCGGGAGACACAGTGATCACCGGGAGATATAACCGGAGAATTTCCACCGTCTCTTAGTGAGACACAGTGATCACCGGGAGATATAACCGGAGAATTTACACCGTCTCTCAGTGAGACACAGTGATCACCGGGAATATATCCGGAGAATTTACACCATCTCTCAATGAGACACAATGATCACTGGGAGATATAACCGGAGAATTTACACCATCTCTCAGTGAGACACAGTGATCCGTGGGAGATATAACCGGAGAATTTACACCGTCTCTCGGGAGACACAGTGATCACCGGGAATATAAACGGAGAGTTTACACCGTCTCTCAGTGAGACACGGTGATCACTGAGAGATATAACCGGAGAGTTTACACCGTCTCTCAGTGAGACACAGTAATCACCGGGAGATATAACCGGAGAGTTTACACCGTCTCTCACTGAGGCACAGTAATTACCGGGAGATATAACCGGAGAGTTTATACCGTCTCTCAATGAGACACAGTGATCACCGGGAGATATAACCAGGAAGTTTACACCGCGTCTCAGTGAGACACAGTGATCACCAGGAGATATAACCGGAGAAGTTACACCGTCGCTCAGTGAGACACAGTGATCACCGGGAATATAACTGGAGAGTTTACACCGTCTCTTAGTGAGACATAGTAATTACCGGGAGATATAACCGGAGAATTTACCCCGTCTCTCAGTGAGAGAGAGTGATCACTGGGAGATATAACCGGAGAATTTACACCGTCTCTCAGTGAGACACAGTGATCACCGGGAATATAACCGGAGAATTTACACCGTCTCTCAATGAGACACAGTGATCACTGGGAGATATAACCGGAGAATTTACACCGTCTCTCGGGAGACACAGTGATCACCGGGAATATAAACGGAGAGTTTACACCGTCTCTCAGTGAGACACAGTGATCACTGGGAGATATAACCGGAGAGTTTACACCGTCTCTCAGTGAGACACAGTGATCACCGGGAATATAACCGGAGAATTTACACCGTCTCTCAATGAGACACAGTGATCACTGGGAGATATAACCGGAGAATTTACACCATCTCTCAGTGAGACACAGTGATCACTGGGAGATAAAACCGGAGAATTTACACCGTCTCTCGGGAGACACAGTGATCACCGGGAATATAAACGGAGAGTTTACACCGTCTCTCTTTGAGACACAGTGATCACTGCGAGATATAACCGGAGAGTTTACACCGTCTCTCAGTGAGACACAGTAATCACCGGGAGATATAACCGGAGAGTTTACACCGTCTCTCACTGAGACACAATCATTACCGGGAGATATAAACGGAGAGTTTATACCGTCTCTCAATGAGACACAGTGATCACCGGGAGATATAACCGGGGAGTTTACACCGCGTCTCAGTGAGACACAGTGATCACCGGGAATATAACTGGAGAGTTTACACCGTCTCTTAGTGAGACATAATAATTACCTGGAGATATAACCGGAGAATTTACCCCGTCTCTCAGTGAGACACAGTGATCACTGGGAATATAACCGGAGAATTTACACCATCTCTCAGTGAGACACAGTGATCACCGGGAGATATAACCGGAGAATTTATACCGTCTCTCACTGAGACACAGTAATTACCGGGAGATATAAGCGGAGAGTTTATACCGTCTCTCAATGAGACACAGTGATCACCGGGAGATATAACCGGGGAGTTTACGCCGCATCTCAGTGAGACACAGTGATCACCGGGAGATATAACCGGAGAATTTACACCGTCTCTCACTGAGACACAGTAATTACCGGGAGATATAAGCGGAGAGTTTATACCGTCTCTCAATGAGACACAGTGATCACCGGGTGATATAACCGGGGAATTTACACCGCGTCTCAGTGAGACACAGTGATCACCGGGAGATATAACCGGAGAATTTACACCGTCTCTCAATGAGACACAGTGATCACTGGGAGATATAACCGGAGAATTTACACCATCTCTCAGTGAGACACAGTGATCACTGGGAGATATAACCGGAGAATTTACATCGTCTCTCGGGAGACACAGCGATCACCGGGAATATAAACGGAGAGTTTACACCGTCTCTCAGTGAGACACTGTGATCACTAGGAGATATAACCGGAGAGTTTACACCGTCTCTCAGTGAGACACTGTGATCACTGGGAGATATAACCGGAGAATTTACACCGTCTTTCAATGAGACACAGTGATCACTGGGAGATATAATCAGGCCTTGCTGATACTGAGCCGGTATAGTTGGGTGAGGTGAGACCTACCTTGCCATAAAGGCACTTGTGTGGTCCCTTTTCGATCTGTACAAGACTCCCTGCGACTAGGCCTGTGGGTTCCTCTGGTCTTTTCTCCTCTCCAGGTTTCATCGCTCTCTGAGGGCGAGGTTCCTCGAGGTCCCGGATGATTGACCGGTCAGCACCCAGCCCCAGGCCCTTGGGTCGCAGCTGATGTTCCAGAGGTTTCACATCCCTGGTGAGAGAGTGGCAGGTTCTTCTTATGGACCATCGTCACACTGAGCAGAGAAATAATGCCTCCCAAAGTATGCCCCACTAATGCCACCTACTCGCAGACAGGAAAACTGCAGTCGGCAGCAACCAACACCTCACACTAGCCCCAGCAACCCCCCCCCAAAAAAAAACTGAGATCTCCCCCTCAGACTGAACCTATCCCATCAGACTGGACTTATCCCATCAGATCCACAAAAATCCAAACGGCCACAACTCCCCCAACAGGATCCCAACCTCCGCCAACCCACGAGGGACTCCTCCCGCAGCTTCCCTCATAACAGAGGAACAAACCTATTCACTCCATAAACGCCACCACACCTGGGCAGGGGTATCCTGCTCCCATCACTCCAGACACAAGCGGGGTAACCCCCCCCCCCCTTCCACAACACAAGTGGGAAATCCCACAGGCAACCTCAGGCAGGTGTGCCATGCCCCTCCATCTCCGACAGGCTGGGGTTGCCAACTCCCCACCCCCACCCCAGGGCATCCCCTTCCTCCTCTGCAGGGGTTGGGGACCCCTCCCCGCCCTCTGCCACAGGCAGGGGCCCCCCTCACCACCTCCTCCACAATTGGGGGTGCCTCTCACCCCACCCTGCCACAGGTAGGGGCACCCCTCCCCGCCCTCTGCCACAGGGGGGGGCCCCCCTCCCCGCCCTCTGCCACAGGGGGGGCCCCCCCTCCCCGCCCTCTGCCACAGGGGGGGGCCCCCCTCCCCGCCCTCTGCCACAGGGGGGGGCCCCCGTTCCTGCCCTCTGACACAGGCGGGGGCCCCCCTCCCTGCCCTCTGCCACAGGCGGGGGCCCCCCTCCCCGCCCTCTGCCACAGGTGGGGGCACCCCTCCCCGTCCTCTGCCACAGGCGGGGGCCCCCCTCCCCGCCCTCTGCCACAGGCGGAGGCACCCCTCCCCGCCCTCTGCCACAGGCGGAGGCACCCCTCCCCGCCCTCTGCCACAGGTGGGGGCACCCCTCCCCGCCCTCTGCCACAGGCGGAGGCACCCCTCCCCGCCCTCTGCCGCAGGTGGGAGCCCCCCTCCCCACCCTCTGCCACAGGCGGGGACACCCCTCCCCACCCTCTGCCACAGGCAGGGACACCCCTCCCCACCCTCTTCCACAGGTAGGGGCCCCCCTCCCCGCCCCCTGCCACAGGCAGGGACACCCCTCCCTGCCCTCTGCCACAGGTGGGGGCCCCCCTCCCCGCCCTCTGCCACAGGCGGAGGCACCCCTCCCCGCCCTCTGCCGCAGGTGGGAGCCCCCCTCCCCACCCTCTGCCACAGGCAGGGACACCCCTCCCCACCCTCTGCCACAGGCAGGGACACCCCTCCCACCCTCTTCCACAGGTAGGGGCCCCCCTCCCCGCCCCCTGCCACAGGTGGGGGCACCCCTCCCCGCCCCCTGCCACAGGTGGGGGCACCCCTCCCCGCCCCCTGCCACAGGTGGGGGCACCCCTCCCCGCCCCCTGCCACAGGTGGGGGCACCCCTCCCCGCCCCTGCCACAGGTGGGGGCACCCCTACCCACCCTCTGCCACAGGTAGGGGCGCCCCTCCCCGCCCTCTGCCACAGGCGGGGACACCCCTCCCCGCCCTCCGCCACAGGTGGGGACACCCCTCCCCGCCCTCCGCCACAGGTGGGGACACCCCTCCCCGCCCTCCGCCACAGGCGGGGGCACCCCTCCCCGCCCTCCGCCACAGGTGGGGACACCCCTCCCCTCCCCCACAGATGGGGAATCCCCTCCCTTCTCGCAGTAATAGGAAAGTTAATCCCTCTCACACTGACAGATCCAGCCGGGGTGGGTGCTAGCCCTGCAATGGGTAGGGGAGTGGTACTCACTGCTTGAAGGTGCGTCCAATGCCCTCACCCTCCTTCCAGCCCATCCCCCGCAGCATGGCCAGGCCGTAAGCATCCACAGGAACTGACTCGTAGTCTGCGTCTGTGGACTAAGCACAGGGAACACACCAGCCAGTGTGGGTCAGCTCTGCCTTCACCATTGAGCAGCCGTGCTGCTGGGTTAAAGCAAACCGTGCAGTACAACCAGGCCATTCCCTCGCCTCGCTATACTGAATTGATTGGAAAAGGAGCCTAGCAGGGAACCCTAGCAGCAATGGCAGGGTTTCTTTGGGGTTATTCGCGACGCACAGCAGAATTTCATCCTAAGGAGGAGGAAACATGCTGAGGGGAGGACAAGGCATCCATGGCTGACGAGAGGAGTCAAGGAAAGCATAAAAGCAAAAGAAAATGCATACAAAGTGGCGAGGATTAGTGGGAAACCAGAGGTCTGGGAATCCTTTAAAAGCGAGCAGACGACAACTAAAAAAGCAATAAGGGGAGAGAAGATGAAATATGAGTGCAAGCTAGCTCGTAATATAAAAGAAGACAGGAAGAGTTTTTTTCAATATATAAAAGGTGAGGCAAAATTAGCCGGTGACCAGTGGTGTGCCTCAGGGGTCTGTTGGGACCACAACTTTTCACAATATACATTAATGATCTGGAAGAAGGAACTGAAGGCACTGTTGCTAAGATTGCAGATGATACAAAGATCTGCAGAGGGACAGGTAGTATTGAGGAAGCAAGGGGGCTACAGAAGGATTTGGACAAGCTAGGAGAGTGGGCAATGAAGTGGCAAATGAAATTCAATTTGGAAAAGTGTGAGGTTATGCACTTTGGAAGGAGGTATAGACTATCTTCTAAATGGGGAAATGCTTAGGAAATCAGAAGTACAAAGGGATTTGGGAGTCCTTTTTCATGATTCTCTTAAGGTTAATGTGCAGGTTCAGTCGGCAGTTAAGAAGGCAAATGCAATTTACCGTGGGGCAGCACGGTAGCATAGTGGTTAGCACAATTGCTTCACAGCTCCAGGGTCCCAGGTTCGATTCCCGGCTTGGGTCACTGTCTATGTGGAGTCTGCACGTTCTCCCCGTGTGTGCGTGGGTTTCCTCCGGCTGCTCCGGTTTCCTCCCACAGTCCAAAGATGTGCAGGTTTGGTGGATTGGCCATGCTAAATTGCCCTTAGTGTCCAAAATTACCCTTAGTGTTGGGTGAGGTTACTGGGTTATGGGGATAGGGTGGAGGTTTGGGTAGGGTGCTCTTTCCAAGAGCCGGTGCAGACTCGATGGGCCGAATGGCCTCCTTCTGCACTGTAAATTCTATGATCTATGATCAATGTTCGCATTCATGTCAAGAGGGCTAGAAAACAAGACCAGGGATGTACTTCTGAGGATGTATAAAGCTCATTTGGAGTATTGTGAGCAGTTTTGGGCCCCATATCTAAGGAAGGATGTGCTGGACCTGGAAAGGTTCCAGAGGAGGTTCACAAGAATGATCCCTGGAATGAAGAACTTGTCGTATGAGGAACGGTTGAGGATTCCGGATCTGTACTCATTGGAGTTTAGAAGGATGAAGGGGGGATCTTATTGAAACTTACAGGATACTGCGAGGCCTGGATAGAGTGGACGTGGAGAGGACGTTTCCACTTGTAGGAAAAACTAGAAGCAGAGGACACAATCTCAGACTAAAGGGACGGTCCTTTAAAACAGAGGTGAGGAATTTTTTCAGCCAGAGGGTGGTGAATCTGTGGAACTCTTTGCCACAGAAGGCTGTGGAGGCCAAATCAGATTGTCTTTAAGGCAGAGATAGGCAGGTTCTTGATTGACAAGGGGTTTATGGGGAGAAGACAGGAGATTGGCGGAACAGATTCGATGGGCCGGAGTGGCCTAATTCTGCTCCTATGTCTTATGGAAAGGGGGTGGGGGGGGGGGGGGCAACTTCAGGCGTCAGCACTACAAAATTAAATATTGTACAGAATTTGCCTTTGAGTTAAACCAACATATAAAGAGTAGTGTAAATTGTCATTGGACACAATTCTGATGAGATGCTGCATTGATGGGTCAGATACTTGTGTACCTTCCTCAAAATAAATGGAAGAACATTAAACCGGGGAGAGCTGTAAAACAGGATGTTGACTCCCAACCACCTGGTGTATTACTCTTGCAACTACTGGGAACAGACTCTCAATTTGTCACAGAGAGATTGCTGAAAGAAAGGCTTCGCAAATCTGTACTCTGCCTGAGGACCTTTCTGCTTAATGTCTCTACTCTGTCCAAGGACCTATCTCATAGATCATAGAATTTACAGTGCAGAAGGAGGCCATTCGGCCCATCGAGTCTGCACCGGCCCTTGGAAAGAGCACCCCACTTAAGCCCACACCTCCACCCTACCCCTGCAACCCAGCAACCCCACCTAACCCAAGGGAAATTTAGCATGGCCAATCCACCTAACCCTGCACATCTTTGGACTGTGGGAGGAAACCGGAGCATCCGGAGGAAACCCACGCAGACACGGGGAGAACGTGCAGTCTCCGCACAGACAGTGACCCAAGCCAGGAATCGAACCTGGGACCCTGGCGCTATGAAGCAACTGTGCTAACCACTATGCTACCGTGCTGCTTCAAGTCTCGCAGAAGATGGTCACACGATTACAGGGCGTTTAACACAAAGGGCCTGAACTGGGGAGGCCAGTTACATTGTTGCTGTTCTAGGCGGGGGGGAGGGGGTTCCCCGAGTTAAGGCCACACTGAATTTCAGCACCGTGTATCATTCTTCTCTTCACAAATCAGATCAACATTTCAATCTAGATTTTCCAGAACTGTCTGATCCAGGGGAGAGCATTGTTAGCTTGAAAGGAGCAAATGTCAATTTGAGTATAATGTGGGTTGGCGCCGGAGAAGTGAGAATGGTACGGTTGTATTAGCTACAGAGTTGAATTGATTTGTAAATACAGTTTTGTAGTTGTTTCCCTAACATCAGTTGATTTCTCTGATCAATTATCTTTCGAGAATCAAGACTGGGTCAGTGTCCCAGTGGATGCCAGGTAGTGGCCCAGTGGGTGCCAGGAAGTGGCCCAGTGGGTGGCAGGAAGTGGCCCAGTGGGTGGCAGGAAGTGGCCCAGTGGGTGGCAGGAAGTGGCCCAGTGGGTGGCAGGAAGTGGCCCAGTGGGTGGCAGGTCGTGGCCCAGTGGGTGCCAGGTCGTGGCCCAGTGGGTGCCAGGTCGTGGCCCAGTGGGTGCCAGGTCGTGGCCCAGTGGGTGCCAGGAAGTGGCCCAGTGGGTGCCAGGAAGTGGCCCAGTGGGTGCCAGGAAGTGGCCCAGTGGGTGCCAGGAAGTGGCCCAGTGGGTGCCAGGAAGTGGCCCAGTGGGTGCCAGGAAGTGGCCCAGTGGGTGCCAGGAAGTGGCCCAGTGGGTGCCAGGAAGTGGCCCAGTGGGTGCCAGGAAGTGGCCCAGTGGGTGCCAGGAAGTGGCCCAGTGGGTGCCAGGAAGTGGCCCAGTGGGTGCCAGGAAGTGGCCCAGTGGGTGCCAGGAAGTGGCCCAGTGGGTGCCAGGAAGTGGCCCACATGACTGTTAAGGTTGGATAGTCTCAGAACCAACATCCCAAATGTGGGAGGACAGAAAGGTACGAAACAAGCAGTTTTCCATCACAATCATACATCGTTGTCCCCTTTCCCTGGTAAGAGGGTGGCTCTCCCTCCCTTGGAGGGCCGAACTAACTCTGGAGTTATGACCACCCTGCAACTTCTTCGCAGCTGGAAATCAGAAACGCCAGCTGGAATGTCAATCCAGGAGTGAACACATCTCTTCCATGTCAATAGGTTATCCAGTTTCTCTCAATTAATCCTCCTCATTCCCCCTGGCAGGAACCAGGCTGGGAGGCGTCGGACTGGGATTACTGAGAGGACCCGAGGTGGGGGTCAATGCAAAGCTGTGCATGGACAACCCGTGCCTGGGTTGGCCCTTCACCTACCGACTCTGGGCGTAGCTCCACGTTGATCTTGTCACCGTCCTCAAAACCACTGGGTGCCTGGTTCTGTTTCAGCAGTGGGATGCTGAGGTCCGGATCATCCCGGGAGCCTTCTGTCCATTTCTGCTGGTATCTCTGAGACTCTGAGGGCAGATGGGAAGGAGAGTGAGTGGAGGGAGGGAGGGCAACGGGGGTGGGAGGGCGTTAGCGAGCGGAGGAGCAGAGGGGAGGAGGACAGCAAGCCGGGGGAGGGGTTCACACACTTTCCCAGCAAACCGACTACAACTACACCCCTCACACATACTAGGCACGCACCACTTGATGCACATGCCACTCCCTCATCCACTCTTTCCCCTCCCGATGCCTCGTTCCCCACCCCTCGTTCTCTCCCTACGGGCCCTTCCCTCCCATTCTATTCACCTCCCTTCTAGTCCGTTCCCTCCCATTCCCCCATTGACTTTCCTTCTATCCCACTCCCTCCCATTCCCCCATCGACCTTCCTTGTATCCCACACTCTCCCATTCCCCCATCTGCTTTCCTTCTAGCCCACTCCCTCCCATTATCCCAGCGAAGTTACTTCTATCCCACTCCCTCCCATTATCCCACCAGAGTTACTCCTATTCCACTCCCACCCATTATCCCATCAGAGTTACTTCTATCCCACTCCCTCCCATTACTCCATCGGGATTACTCCTATCCCACTCCCTCCCATTATCCCATTGACGTTCCTATCCTATTCCCTCATCGACATTCCTTCTATCCCAATCCCTTCCATTCCCCCATCGACATTCCATCTAGCCCACTCCCTCCCATTGACTTTCTTTCTAGCCATTCCCTCCCATTCCTCGATTGACGTTCCTTCTATCCCACTCTCTTCCATCGACGTTCCTTCTATCCCATTCCCTCCCATTCCTCATCGATGTTCCTTCTATCCAACTCCCTCCCATACTCCCATCAACATTCCTTCTGTACAATTCCCTTCCCTTCGCACTTCAACATTCTTTCTATCCCACCCCCTCCCATTCCCCCATCGACGCACCTTCAATCAATTCTTGCACCGCCCTAGACAGAACCTCGGAGTCCTCCTGTTTCGCGCCTGGCTTCTCCTCCTTCACTTTATCCCCAGGCTCTGGCCTGTGCCAACGGTTCTTCTGGATGAGAGGGATGATGAGCTCCCGGGGTTTCTCTCGGGGCTTCACACTGAGTAAGAGAAAGAGAGTGAGAGAGCAAGTGAGAGGGGCAGAGCCAGCCGGCGGGGGAAGAATTTCCTTTCGACTTTGCTCATGTTTTAAGCCCACAGTGAATAGTTAAAGTTTGTATTAAATCTTCCTCGGCAAACATTGATCTTTACCCAGCTATGACTGCGTTTTGATCAATTGATCGATACCGGTTTTCCCAGTCGTGTTCTTTTCAAATGCACAAGTGGTATATTGACTTTGTTCCCCATTTTGCAAGCACAAATACCAAAATAAGTTGTCTATTGTTTATCAGAAGTCTTATTTCTCTGCATTCATTAAGATGTAAATGTCAGGTTGGTCCACGAGGGCCATAGGCGGTTCTCCCCTTTGGAGCGAGAACTGACTGGTGCCGATTTAACCGGGTCGGCAAACCTCAGGCGAAATCGAGAAGCCGGGGCTCTTTCATGGATAACCTCAGGTTGGTACGGGAATTAACTCCGGGCTGTTGGCTTCGCTCTGCATCACAAACCAGCCGTCTGGCCAACTGAGCAAACGGACCCCTTGGTCTACGGGCCTGGAATATGTGGGGGTGGTCACCTTGTGTGAAGCATCGGGAGGTGAAGTTTGAAAACACAGGAAATCCAACAATGGGATTGTTTGACTTCTGCAATAGCTTTGTGTCAGCATGAACTGCAGGTGCTGCAGTCTCACAAGTGCCTGGGAATGCCTTGAGACTCATGTTGAGACTGGACCAGACCCCGCAAGGCTGTAATGGAACCGGATATTTGTGGGGGTGGGGGTGGGTAGAATCCTTATGTAGTGTAGCAGGAGTCCATTCGGCCCATCAAGTCAACACCGAGCCTTCGAAGTAGACCTCCATCTCCATAACCCTATCCCCGTATGGGCTCCAGGGTCCCAGGTTCGATTCCCGGCTTGGGTCGCTGTCCGCGCGGAGTCTGCACATTCTCCCCGTGTCTGCGTGGGTTTCCTCCCACAAGTCCCGAAAGAGATGCTGTTAGGTGAAATGGACATTCTGAATTCTCCCTCAGTGTAGCCGAACAAGCGCCGGAATGTGGCGACAAGGGGATTTTCACAGTAACTTCATTAGGGCAGCATGGTAGCATTGTGGGTAGCACAATTGCTTCACAGCTCCAGGGTCCCAGGTTCGATTCCGGCTTGGGTCACTGTCTGTGCGGAGTCTGCACATCCTCCCCGTGTGTGCGTGGGTTTCCTCCGGGTTCTCCGGTTTCCTCCCACAGTCCAAAGATGTGCAGGTTAGGTGGATTGGCCATGATAAATTGCCCTTCGTGTCCAAATTAGCCCTTAGTGTTGGGTGGGGTTACTGGGTTATGGGGATAGGGTGGAGGTGTTGACCTAGGGTGGGGTGCTCTTTCCAAGAGCCGGTGCAGACTCGATGGGCCGAATGGCCTCCTTCTGCAGTGTAAATTCTATGAACATTGCAGTGTTAATGTAAGCCTATTTATGACACTAATAAAGATTAGGATTATTAATCGAACTTGCACATCTTTGGACTGTGGGAGGAAACCGGAGCACCCGGAGGAAACCCACGCAGACACGGGGAGAACGTGCAAACTCGACACAGTCAGCCGTGGCCGGAATTGAACCCGGGTCCCTGGCACTGTGCGGCAGCAGTGCTAACCACTGTGCCACCCCCTTATGCTGTGGAAAAATATATTTTGTATTAATCATATCTTATTCGTTTCAATATTCAATAAATTTGTCGTTCAACACATTACTTGTCATAGTCACTCGATCCTTTTTTGTTCAGAGTACGGATCCTAATGCAGAGTGAGACTTTGAACCCCCCTCCGCCAAACCTTTACACTCTCTACTCTTCCCTGCATGGCTATGTTCGTTGCCGGGTTTCGCTGGAAAGGGAGCGCATGGTGTCTGCTGGCACCATCAAGAGCTTCCAGGCCCCTTAGGCACTGGGCGCACTCACACAACAGCATTCCATAGTGGTCAAAGTCTGCAAGTACACCATGACCACAATAGAAAACATTTACAAATCAGAGAGATGTCCATTCAAATTAACAGTGAATACGAATGAAAGTGGGAGCAGAGGGTGGTGGGCGGAAAGTGAATCTCGGCACAGGGCGATGAATACCAGCTGCATTTCTTCAGCATCCGTCACAACAACTGCGACAGCAAATTTCCACACAGCAAGATCCCACACACCAATGAGATAAAGGAGCGCATCATATATTACTTTATACACCATGTTGTTAAAGGATCAATATCAACCTCAGGATACCGATTCCCTCTTCCCAAAGGGATTCCTTACATCCACCCGAGAGGGGGCAGTTCGGGGCTCGGTAAGGGTGGCAGGGGGAATATCGGAATGGGTAACTGGAGAAGAGAAAGCGATGTCAGTCTCTGTATTCATAGAATAGAATTTTACAGTGCAGAAGGAGGCCATTCGGCCCATCCTCGGAAAGAACACCCCACTTTTATTCTAAGGCTGTGCCCCCGGGTCCTAGTCTCCCCTGCCAATGGAAACAACTTCCCTACGTCCACCCTATCTAAGTCATTCATTATCTTGTACGTTTCTATTAGATCTCTCCTAAACTCTAATGAATATAATCCCAGGATCCTCAGACGTTCATCGTATGTTAGGCCGACCATTCCTGGGATCATCCGTGTGAATCTCCGCTGGACCCGCTCCAGTGCCAGTATGTCCTTCCTGAGGTGTGGGGCCCAAAATTGCTCAAAGTATTCTAAATGGGGCCTAACTAATGCTTTATAAAGCTTCAGAAGTACATCCCTGCTTTTATATTCCAAACCTCTTGAGATGAATGACAACATTGCATTTGCTTTCTTAATTACAGACTCAATCTGCAAGTTTACCTTTAGAGAATCCTGGACTAGGACTCCCAAGTTTCTTTGCACTTCAGCATTATGAATTTTGTCACCGTTTAGAAAATAGTCCATGCCTCTATTCTTTTTTCCAAAGTGCAAGACCTCGCACTTGCCCACGTCGAATTTCATCAGCCAGTTCTTGGACCACTCTCCTAAACTTTCTAAATCTTTCTGCAGCCTCCCCACCTCCTCCATACTACCTGCCCCTCCACCTATCTTTGTATCATCGGCAAACTTGGCCAGAATTCCCCCAGTCCCGTCATCTAGATCGTTAATATATAAAGAGAACAGCTGTGGCCCCAACACTGAACCCTGCGGGACACCACTTGTCACCGGTTGCCATTCCGAAAAAGAACCTTTTATCCCAACTCTCTGCCGTCTGCCTGACAGCCAATCGTCAATCCATGTTAGTACCTTGCCTCGAATACCATGGGCCCTTATGTTACTCAGCAGTCTCCCGTGAGGCACCTTATCAAAGGCCTTTTGGAAGTCAAGATAGATAACATCCATTGGCTCTCCTTGGTCGAACCTATTTGTTACCTCTTCAAAGAACTCTTAACATGTTTGTCAGGCACGACCTCCCCTTACCAAATCCATGCTGACTTGTCCTAATCCGACCCTGCACTTCCAGGAATTTAGAAATCTCATCCTTAACAATGGATTCTAGAATCTTGCCAACAACCAAGGTTAGGCTAATTGGCCTATAATTTTCCATCTTTTTCCTTGTTCCCTTCTTGAACAGGGGGGTTACAACAGCGATTTTCCAATCCTCTGGGACTTTCCCTGACTCCAGTGACTTTTGAAAGATCATAACTAACGCCTCCACTATTTCTTCAGCTATCTAGACTGGAAATGGAGGTATTGCCAGTGATGGGGAAATGGCAGACACATTGAACAATGACTTTGCCTCAGTGTTTACAATAGAAAAGGAGGATAACTTGCCAGAAGTCCCGAGGACGTGAATAGTGGATCGGAGACAAGGACTAAATAAGATCATCGTAAGCAAAACATCGATGATGAGAAAATTAATGGGACAAATCCCCAGGACCTGACTGTTTCTATCCGAGGGTGTTAGAGGAAGTAGAGGAGCACATTGCGGAGTTGGGGCTGGTTTAATACAGTGGGCTAATCAGCTGGCTTGTAATGCAGAACAAGGCCAGCAGCGCGGGTTCAATTCCCGTACCGGCCTCCCCGAACAGGCGCCGGAATGTGGCAACCAGGGGCTTTTCACAGTAACTTCATTGAAGCCTATTTGTGACAATAAGTGATTATTATTATTACATTGTAGATGTGGTGTCCCCACCTGTGTTGGGGCCTGAGTTATTCACTTTTCATGAATGACTTGGATGATGGCATAGAGAGTCAAATATCCAAATTTGCTGATGATACAAACTTAGGCGGCATTGTGGAGAGCCTAGGCGATAGCATAAATTGCATGGAGACATTAGACAGCATAGGTGAATGGGTACAATTGTGGCTGATGGAATTCAATGTAAGCAAATATGAGGTTGTCCATTTTGGACCAAAAAAGGATGGAGCAGAGTACTTTCTAAAAGGAAAGAGGTTCGGTACAGTGGTTGTCCAAAGAGACTTGGGGGTTCAGGTGCATAAATCCTTAAAATGCCAGGAAAACGTGCAGAAAATAATCAAGAATACTAATGGAATGCTAGCCTTTATATCTAGAGGATTGGAATATAAAGAGTTATATGCTGCAGCGGCACACAACTTTGGTTACACCCCATAGATAAAAGCAAATTACTGCAGATGCTGGAATCTGAAACAAATACAGGACCACCTCAGCAGGTCTGACAGCAGCTTTGGAGAGAAAAGGGAGCTTTGACAAAGAATCATCCAGACTAAAAAACTTTAGCTACCTTTTCTCCCCACAGATACTGTCAGACCTGCTGAGATTGTCTAGGATTTCCTGGTTAGACCCCTCTTGGGAGTCACTGTGAGCCGTTCTGGGCACCACACCGTAGGAAGGATAATTTGGCCTTGGAGCGAGTGAAATGTAGGTTTACAAAAGTGATCAAACTGTTCAAGATAACAACAGGAAAAGACAGGGTAGATAAAGTTAAATAATTGCCACTGGAGATTCTAAAAGGAGGGAGCACAGTCTAAAAATTAGGGCTAGACCATTCAGGAGAGATGTTCAGAAGAATTCTTCATTCAAAGGGTGCTAGAGGTTTGGAGCTACCTCCCACAACCAACAGTTGAAGCTAGGTCAATTGTTTTTTTTTAATTTAGAGAGTCCAATTCATTTTTCCAATTAAGGGGCAATTTAGCGTGGCCAATCCACCTACCTTGCACAAAACCCACGCAAAGACTCCACACAGTGATCCAGAGCCAGGATCGAACATGGGACCTCGGCACCGTGAGGCTGCAGTGCTAACCCACTGCGCTACCATGCTGCCCTCTAGATCAATAGTTAATATGAAATGTGAGATAGGCAGATTTTTGTTAAGCCAAAATATTAAAGGATATGATCAAAGGCAGATATAGGGAGTGAGATCACAGATCAGCCATGATCTCAACAGGCTCAAGGTGCTGAATGGCCTACTCCAGTTGCTATTTTCTCAATCTGAAAGGGAGAAAAGGGATGGGGAGTGCGGACACTGCAGTGCAAAACTGCTTCTTTAGAGAGTAGGATGATTCCAATGGGTAGAATGTACATCTCCTGTGCTTTCAGGGTACAAGAATAGGTGCAGAGGGAGGGGCGGTGAACTGCCCCTTTGGAGGATTAGCACAGTCCCAATGGGCTGAATGGCCCTCACCTGTGCGGTCAGGGTAATGGGATAGGTGCAGAGGGGAGGAACTGCTCCTTCGGAGGATTAGCACAGTCCCAATGGGCCGAATAGCCCTCATTTGTGTGGTCAGGGTACTGGGATAGGTACAGAAGGGAGGAATTGGTCCTTCGGAGGATTAGCACGGTCCCAATGGGCTGAAAGGCCCTCTCCTTTGCGGTCAGGGTACTAGGAAAGGTGCAGAGGGAAATTGGAGGGGGGTAGTGGGAGGCTTGTGGCAGGTTGTGGCATGTTGAGCCTCCCGCTACCGGGGGCGCTCAAGAGCCCGTGCCAAACGGGCGCTGCAGCACCACCACTGGTTAGAGGGCGCCATGGCAGCGTGACCGGTTTACATAGGACCGCTGACGGGGATGGTTTCCTCAGAGACTACCTGAGGATCTCGCCCTGGTCCACGCCGCTCACCGCCTCTTCCTCAGCGCTGGGCTCCGCCTCTCTGAGCCGCAACTTGCTGGCGGTCCGGGTGAAGCTGAACGACACCGGGCCGCGTTCGCCTTCCCGATCGGCCATCCTGGGACTGGGCACTGCGCAGGCGCCTGCATAGCCTGCTGGGTAATGGAGGCCCGACTCCGCGCAGCCACACTACCACTCCCAGAATGCCCGGTATCCCTTCAGCCAACTGAGGGCCGCCATTTTCCAAATTCGGGTCCAAATTATTTTTGGTTTGGCCGCAGCTTTTCTCGATCGCCTAAAGCGAACCTGTCCGCTGTCAAAAATTTTAGATCCGTTATACTGACACGCACGCGCAGTACCGGCTCCCCGGGGAGAAACTACATCTCCCAGAATGTTTAATTCTTTTATTTTTCAATGAAGTATGCAGTCACCCCGGGAACCTGTGAGAAGGTCGAGCGAGAAGAGGGGGAAATAAAAATCAGTTTTCCCCCCCCCAATGCGAAGAGTATTCTTTCCTTGAAGGCGTCGCCCCCACCCACGAATTAACCTCGAGACGGAGGAGACGGGGCAATTCTGCTCGTCATGTGCTTGGCCTGCTCGGCCAATCAAACCACAGCGGCTGTGATGATTGTCGGGCAGGTTGGCCAATCAGTGTCTGCGAGCGTGGACAAACCGCAGTCAATGGCAACGCCGGATGTAGGATGATGGGCAGCAACAATCAACGCGCGTGACACAGGTGTGACCGACCAATGAGGATGAGGCGCCAAGGGTTCCGCCCTCCCGCCGAGGATGAGAGTTCAAAGGTGATGGACGCGAGCCCAGGGCCCGAATCTCTGCCGGCAGGAGGCGTGGCCTCTTTTCAATGGACGGATGGATGGGCGATTAAAGCAAATTACTGCGGATACTGCAATCTGAGACAGACAGAGAAAATACTGGACAATCTGAGCAGGTCTGACAGCATCTGTGGAGAAAAAAGGGAGCTAACGTTTCGTGCCTGGGTGACTCTCTGTCAAAGCTACTCTTGCTGTGGGCGGCTACTGCGTTTGATTGACAGGAACTAACCCCCCATTCAGTGAGCGAGGCTCTATTTGACGGACAGGGGAGCTGGGCTCCTCCTCTGTGGGATGGGGATGAGGGTTTGATGGACAGGTGATTTCCCTCCTCCCCAGAGGGCAGTGCCTGTTCTGATCGACCCTGTCCCAAATGGGCGGAGGCTGTTCTGATGGACAGAGGATTGACCCCTCCCCTCCAGGGGCGGAGTCTGTTCGATGGACATGAGACGTAGCTCCTCCCCCACGGGGCGGGGTTTTATCTAATGAGAAGGGAAGCAGACCACGCCCCTCACTCCTGTCAATCAAGCATCCTTTCCTCCCCAGGCAATGGCAGGGAGTTGATGCAGCAAAAGCCTGGATCCTGCAGCAGGTAAACTCTGTCCTCTATCTGCATTGCACACAAGCCAGTGCTGTCTCCATTTGCACAGCTCCCTCCCTTCCCTCCACCCAGTGTGACCAAATTTATGTGTATCAGTGATTTCTGGATTGGGTGTGTGAGGCCAGATGCTCCTATTGCAATGTTCACTATTCAATTGTGGGTGCCCAGCTCACCTGCTCGGTGCCAGGGAATGTGCCCCCCCCCCCCCAAGCTCCTGCCCCTTAGCCCCTGGGTCCAAGGCAACCTTGTCCATCCCCATATACCACCTGCTGCACCCGCCCTCTGCTGGTGCCAGTCTGCCTGCCTGATGCAGGGTTGGCAGAGCGAGAGGAGGCATGTGGCACAACTGGGCAATAGGGAGGGAGGTCCAAGGGAGGGGAAGGGCCCTGGGAAAAAGGCTGCCAACTGTGCCACGTTTGGAAGGGGTAGGGTGAGAGAGGAGGTGGGCGAGAGTGAGCGGCTCTGTCCTGATGCAGCACAGACATGAGCCTGAGCAGGAGCTGGATGGCAAGCACCGAGAGAGGAAAGATGCTCTGTCCCACAGCCAGGGGACACCCACTTGCCCCAAACCATATCAACCCTCCAACTCCACATGCCCCCCCCCATCCCGACATCAGTCTAAACACCAGAAATGTAACAGTTAAATATTGTGTAACTAGCAAATTACTGGGAGTGTTTGATGGAGACAGTGTAGAGGGAGCTTTACTCTGTATCTAATCCCATGCTGTATCTGTCCTGGGAGTGTTTGATGGGGACAGTGTAGAGGGAGCTTTACTCTGTATCTAACCCCATGCTGTACCTGTCCTGGGAGTGTTTGATGGGGACAGTGGAGAGGGAGCTTTATTCTGTGTAAAACCCCGTGCTGTGCAAGTCCTGAGAGTGGTTCATGGGGACAGTATAGTGGGAGCTTTACTCTGTATCTAATCTCGTACTGTACCTGTGCTGGGAGCATCTAACTGGGAGTGGGTAGAGGGAGGTTTACTGTGCATCTAACCCACGTTATATCAGTTGTGGGCGAGATTGATGGGGACAGTGTAGAGGGAGATTTACTCTGCATCTAACCCATCTTGTACCAGTCCTGGGAAGGTTTGACAGGGACAGTGCAGAAGAAGCTTTACTCTGTATCTCACCCCATGCTGTACCTGTCCTGGGAGTGTTTGATGGGGACAGTGCAGAACAAGCTTTACTCTGTATCTAACCCTGTGCTGTACCTGTCCTGGGAGTGTTTAATGCGGACAGTGGAGAGAGAGCTTTACTCTGTATCTAACCCCGTGCTGTGCCTGTCCTGGGAGTGTTTAATGCGGACAGTGGAGAGGGAGCTTTACTCTGTATCTAACCCCATGCTGTGTGTGGTATTATCAGGTATTGCAGTACCCCAGAGGCTGAAGTTCCATTGGTTAAACCTGGGGGATTACCATTGGCTGTATAGTATGTAGCTCTGCCCTGATAGGCGGGGTATAAGAATCAGTGCTGTCCCAGCAGCCCTCATTTTGTACCTGAGCTGCTGGGGAACAGTTCTAGTCTATTAAAGCCTTCAGTTGTGCTACAACATCGTTTTAGTAGTTATTGATCGTGCATCAATTTACGAAACTACAACTTAAGTAGAAAGGATGGATCTCCAAATCAAGCCGGAGTGTCTGCAACTGAGTCCCCACACGGCGAACTCAGCGGCGATTTTCAAGCACTTGCTGGCATGTTACAAAGGCTATCTTGAGACGGCTGGAGTCACACCCTCGGGGGAGCAGAAACTGCATCTCCTGCACTCAAGGGTAAGCCCTGGCATCTACACCCTCGTCAAGGAGGCGGAAGACTTTGATGCATGAATCGAACTTTTAAAAGGACATTATATCTGCCCAGTAAATCAGGTGTACGCACGTCACCTGCTTGCAACGAGACGACAAAGCCCCGGGGAATCGTTGGAGGAGTTCTACCGCGCGCTACTGGTGCTGGGCAGAAGCTGTGGCTGCCCTCATGTTTCGGCGAGCGACCACACGGAACTCCTCGTCCGGGATGCCTTTGTAGCAGGTATGAGCTCCTCAGAGATCCGCCAGCGTCTTTTAGAGAAAGACACCCTGGGACTTAGGGAGGCACGGGCCCTGGCAGGGTCCATGGATGTTGCCTCCAGGAACGCACAATCCTACATGCCCGACCGCGCGGCGGCCCCCTGGGCAGCGTGGAATCCCGCAGCGGCAGCCCCACAGACCTTCCCCGTGTCCCCGCAGGCCTGCGCTGTAAGGCGGCCCGCCAACTCCGATGGGCCCGGCTGTTTCTTCTGCAGGCAGGAAAAGCACCCCCGCCAGCGCTGCCCGGCCCGCACATCCACCTGCAAAGGGTGCGGCAAGAAGGGCCATTTTGTGGGGGTCTGCCAGGTACGAGCGGTGGCCGCAGTCTCCAGCGGTAACTCCAGACTGCCACAGCGAACTTCTCCTCGGGCCCCAGGTGGCCAGCAGTCGCCGCCACCCCCCTATCCTAGGGCCACGTGTGGCCCACGGACGCCGCCATCTTGTTCCCCGGACACCGCGCTGGACGGATGGGCGCCGCCATTTTGTCCATCTCCGACCACCGTGTGCGACCCATGGGAGACGCCATCTTGGATGGGGCCGCAGGACCCCAGCCCGGCTGACTACACACTGCCAGATCAAAATTCACAACTACTGCTTCTGGCCTCGGCGACTCTGGACCAAACTCGACATCAAACACTCTCAACAGCAACGACGACGGTCTTCATCACCGGCCATGAGACGTCCTGCCTGATTGACTCTGGGAGCACGGAGAGCTTTATACACCCCGACACGGTAAGGCACTGTTCACTTGTTACCCACCCTGTAAACCAAAGAATTTCCCTGGCCTCCGGGTCACACTCAGTGGAGATAAAGGGGTTCTGTCTAGCAAACCTCACAGTCCAAGGAAGGAAATTCTTTTATGTCCTTTATGTCCTGCCGCACCTCTGCGCGGCTACACTCCTGGGGTTGGACTTCCAATGTAACCTGCAAAGTATGACCTTCCAATTCGGCGGCCCTATACCCCCCCTTACTGTCTGCGGCCTCGCGACCCTCCAAGGTCGACCCGTCTTCCCTGTTTGCGAACCTCACCCTGGATTGCAAACCCGTCGCCACCAGGAGCAGACGGTACAGTGCACAGGACCGGACCTTCATCAGGTCAGAGGTCCAAAGGCGACTGAGGGAAGGGGTCATAGAAGCGAGCAACAGTCCCTGGAGAGCCCAAGTAGTGGTGGTAAAGACCGGGGAGAAATATAGGATGGTCATTGACTACAGTCAGACCATCAACAGGTTTACGCAGCTGGACGCGTACCCTCTTCCACGCATATCCGACCTGGTAAACAGGATCGCGCATTATAAGGTCTTCTCCACGGTGGATCTCAAGTCCGCCTACCACCAGCTACCCCTTTGCACGAGCGACTGCAAATACACTGCCTTCGAGGCAGATGGGCGGCTCTATCATTTTTTAAGGGTTCCCTTCGGTGTCACTAACAGGGTCTCGGTCTTCCAACGCGAGATGGACTGAATAGTTGACCGGTACGGCTTACGCGCAACATTTCCGTATCTCGATAATGTCACCATCTGCTGCCATGATCAGCAGGACCACGACACCAAGCTCCGGAAATTTCTCAAGACCGCTAAAATCCTTAACTTAACGTGCAATGAGGATAAATGCATGTTTAGCACCGACCGTCTAGCCATTCTCGGCTACGTAGTGCGAAACGGAGTTATAGGCCCCGACCCTGAATGCATGCGCACCCTTATGGAGTTTCCCCGCCCTCACTACCCCAAGGCCCTGAAGCGCTGCCTCGGGTTTTTCTGCTAATACGCACAGTGGGTCCCTAACTATGCAGACAAAGCCCGTCCCCTGATCCAGTCCACAACCTTACCCCTGTCGATGAGGCCCGCCAGGCCTTCAGCCGCATCAAAGCAGACATTGCAAAGGCCACGATGCACGTCATCGACGAGTCCCTCCCCTTCCAGGTCGAGAGCGATGTGTCCGACGTAGCTCTGGCGGCCACCCTCAACCAAGCGGGCAGACCCTTGGCCTTCTTCTCCTGTACCCTCCATGCTTCCGAAATCCGCCACTCCTCAGTCGAAAAGGAGGCCCAGGCCATAGTAGAAGCTGTGCGACACTGGAGGCATTACCTGGCCGGCAGGAGATTCACTCTCCTCACTGACCGATGGTCGGTGGCGTTCATGTTCGATAATGCACAGCGGGGCAAGATAAAAAACAACAAGATCTTGTGGTGGAGGATAGAACTCTCCACCTACAACTACGAGATCTTGTATCGTCCCGGGAAGCTAAACGAGCCTCCTGACGCCCTGTTCTGCGGCACATGTGCCACCGCACAAGTGGACCGCCTCCAAGCCCTCCACGAGGACCTCTGCCACCCCGGGGGTCATTCGCTTCTTCCACTTTGTTAAGACCCACAACCTGCCCGACTCCATCGAGGAGGTCAGGACAGCCACCAGGGACTGCCAAATCTGCACGGAGTGCAAACCGCACTTCTACCGGCCAGAGAGGGCGCACCTGATAAAGGCTTCCCGTCCCTTTGAACGCCTCAGCATGGACTTCAAAGGTCCCCTCCCCTCCACCGATCGCAACACGTACTTTCTGAACGTGATTGACGAGCACTCCCGGTTCCCATTCGCCATCCCCTGCCCAGACATGACCGCAACCACCGCCATCAACGCCCTCCATAGTATCTTTGCACTGTTCGGTTTCCCGCTTACATACACAGTGATAAGGGGTCCTCCTTTATGAGCGACGAACTGCGTCAATTCCTGCTCAGCAAGGGCATCGCCTCAAGCAGGGCGACCAGTTACAACCCCCGGGGAAACGGGCAGGTAGAGAGGGAGAACGGAACGGTCTGGAAGACCGTTCTACTGGCCCTATGGTCCAGGAACCTCCCAGTCTCCCGCTGGCAAGAAGTCCTCCAGGAGGCCCTCCACTCCATCCGGTCACTGCTCTGTACGACCACCAATCAGACACCTCACGAATGTCTCCTTGTCTTCCCCAGGAAGTCCTCCTCTGGGACCTCGCTCCCAACCTGGCTGGCAGCTTTCGGACCCATCCTGCTCCGAAAACACGTGCGGGCGCACAAGTCGGACCCGTTGGTCGAGAGGGTCCATCTGCTGCACGCTAACTCCCAGTACGCCTACGTGGCGTTCCCTGACGGCCAACAAGATACGGTCTCCCTACGGGACCTGCCGCCCTCTGGAGTCCCACGCGCAACTGTTGCTATTTTGGCTGGTTCACTTGGCTCTGTTTTATAACCTTTTCTCTCGAGTCGCCAGGTATCTTTATGATACCGCCACAAGGTTCAAGTTCAAGTAATGACCAATAACTCAATACACTGATTAGTAAGATTTAAATCAAAGCACATTTATTATACACAGTAATCGCTACTCATGCACAAATTCTATGTCTAAGCTACTTCTAAGACTAACAGGCCTGTACTTAACTTCGGACTGGCCCACCAGGTCAGGGAAACAAATGGCCTTTCGTTCGGGTTCTGAGTCTGCGGGATTCGAAGTTGGTACGGATTGATAGCTAGGAGCGCCTATCTCGTAGCGAGTGTTGACTTGAGACTTACGATCTCTCGGTGGCCGTTGGACCGGTCACGGTCAATGTTGGTTCTCGTTGCTGGGTGACCCGGTCATTTGAACTTGGAGGCTTAACTTCATAGTCCCCAGGGGTTTCCCGCCTTTCGAGGCGGACCCTGTACCTGGTTCTAGGTGATTGGACTTCGTTCCAATCGCTTGGTTCGATTTCTCCAATACTGGAGCGGTTCCCTGATCGATGGGCGGTCTTGAGGTGTTCGCTAACCTCTTTTGTGTTGGCTCCTGCTGGCGCCGGGGAGTCTGGCTTAGTTTTGTGTGTCCCAAATGTTGCTATTGTTCCCGGGGATTGCTCATTAGTATGTGGATGGCTGCTACATTATTATGCTGATGGTCGCTGGTATCGATGCTGTCTGGGCTTTTTCAGAGTTAAATACACAGCAAACTAGCACCTGTTGGTTTCTGCCTGTGTTGGCTGAATTTCCCTTCAGCCTTTGCCGTTCGCCATTTTAAATCGGGACTTGGCCAACTCAGGTGGCTACACACCTCAACCCCCCCCTCCTCCACAGCACCTCACAGGAGGGTCAGTCCTCCTGCCGCCCCTGCCTGGGCCCTCCCACCCACCGACGCCCCCTACAGACGCCCCCCTCCCTGGTCAACCCCACCAGCACCGTCTAGGGGTGACAAAGCTGCCATGGAGGCCGAAGCCACGCTCCCGGAATCGCAGACGCCTGGACCCCCACCGGAATCATCACTGAGGCTCAGACGATCCCAGAGGACGACCAGGGCACCCGACCGACTGATTGCTTCATTTTAACCGATCTGTAACTGTAAATAATAAACACTGACTGTATATATCTGCCATGACTGTAAATATCCTCGAAACACTGTAAGGAGGTATCACGGTACCTCCATATCTGATCATACCATGTTGATTACAGTTGTAGCCACTGGCCACCATCCCCGCCGGACTCCTTTTTAACAGGGGGAGAACCTGGGGGTTTACCATTGGCTGTATAGTATGTAGCTCCGCCCTGATAGGCGGGGTATAAGAATCAGTGCTGTCCCAGCAGCCCTCATTCTGTACCTGAGCTGCTGGGGAACAGTTCTAGTCTATTAAAGCCTTCAGTTGTGCTACAACCTCGTTTTAGTAGTTATTGATCGTGCATCACTGTGCCTGTCCTGGGAGTGTTTGATGGGGACAGTGTAGAGGGAGCTTTACTCTGTATCTAACCCCGTGCTGTACCTGTCCTGGGAGTGTTTAATGCGGACAGTGGAGAGGGAGCTTTACTCTGTATCTAACCCCGTGCTGTGCCTGTCCTGGGAGTGTTTGATGGGGACAGTGGAGAGGATGATTTTCTCTGTATCTAACCCTTTGCTGTGCCAGTTCTGGGAATGTTTGATGGGCACAGTGCACATGGAGCTTTACTCTGTATCTAACCCCATGCTTTAGCTCACTACAGATATTTATATACACACCCATTTATCAACACCCATTTCTTAAAGGTACTCTCACATGACACAGTGTAGAGAGAGCTTTGCTCTGTATCTAACACATGCTGTGCCTGTCCTGGGAGTGTTTAATGCGGGCAGTGCAGAGGGAACTTTACTCGGTATCTACCCTGTTTTGTACCTATCCTGGGAGTGTGCATTGGGGACAGTGTAGAGGGAGCTTTACTCTGTATCTAACCCTGTGTTGTACCTCTGCTGGGAGCATCTGGTTGGGAGAGGGTAGACCGAGCTTTACTGTGCATCTAACCCATGTTTTACCAGTCCTGGGAGAGATTGATGGGGACAGTGTAGAGGAAGCTTTACTCTGTATCTAACTGTATTCCATGCCTTTCTTTGGCGTGTTTGACTGGGACGGTGTGTGGGAGATTTATTCTCTATCTAACACCATGCTGTGCCAGTCCTGGGGACAGTGTAGAGGGAGCTTTACTCTTCATCTAACCCCGCAATGCGGCCGCATTTTCTATTATATGCTCCCATCCTTTTTGTATTACTTAGTGTTGTATTCTTTGGGGGCTGTATTTGAATTAATGGTTGCTAAGATGTTCATTGTACCTGTCCTGGGAGTGTTTGATGCGAACAGTGTAGAGGGAACTTTACTCTGTATCTAACCCTGTGCTGTACCTGTCCTGGGAGTGTTTGATAGGACAGTGTAGAGGGAGCTTTACTCTGTATCTAACCCTGTCCTGTACCTGTCCTGGGAGAGTTTGATGGGGACAGTGTAGAGGGAGCTTTACTCTGTATCTAACCCTGTGCTGTACCTGTCCTGGGAGTGTTTGATGGGGACAGTGTAGAGGGAGCTTTACTCTGTATCTAACCCTGTGCTGTACCTGTCCTGGGAGTGTCTGATGGGGACAGTGTAGAGGGAGCTTTACTCTGTATCTAACCCCGTGCTGTACCTGTCCTGGGAGTGTTTGATGGGGACAGTGTAGAGGGAGCTTTGCTCTGTATCTAACCCCGTGCTGTACCTGTCCTGGGCGTGTTTGATGGAGACAGTGTAGAGGGAGCTTTGCTCTGTATCTAACCCCGTGTTGTACCTGTCCTGGGAGTGTTTGATGGGGACAGTGTAGAGGGAGCTTTGCTCTGTATCTAACCCCGTGCTGTACCTGTCCTGAGCGTGTTTGATGGGGACAGTGTAGAGGGAGCTTTGCTCTGTATCTAACCCCGTGCTGTACCTGTCCTGGGCGTATTTGACAGTGACAGTGTAGAGCAGGCATTGTCCAAGTCGGGGGCGTGACCCGCGGATGGGTCACGGGAGGGTCGTGGAGCCGTCCGTCGCGGCGCTCCCAATTGCGCAAAATCACGCCCAACAGCTGCAGCAGCCGGCTTTTAACAATGCTCCCTGCAAAAAGGCTGGGAGAATATTAAAAAAAATGCGATCGCACTGCGATGCCTGCCCGCTCATCTATGCGCATGCGCGCCGATGAGCGGGCAGGCATGCACAATGCGGCCGCATTTTCTATTATATGCTCCCAGCCTTTTTGAAGGCCGCTTGCAGACGGCATTGTATTTTTTTAAAAAATAATTTTTATTGAAGTTTTCACAAAATATCAACAACAAAATGAAAAAGGAACCCAATAGAATTAAATACAAAACAGAATAAAACAACCCCCGTGTCCCCCTCCCCCCTATACATAAATAATAAATTAACACCCGCCGAAACACATAGCAAACATAGCAAATATATACACCCTCTTAGATCCCCCAGTATAGACAAACAAAAATAAAATAGAACCCCCCCCCCCGCGGGGGCTGCTGCTGACCATTGTCTACCGTTCTGATAGGAAGTCTCCGAACGGTTGCCACCGCCTGAAGAACCCTTGCATCGATCCCCTTAAGGCAAATTTCACCCTCTCCAATTTAATAAACCCCGCCATATTGTTGATCCAGGATTCCAGGCTTGGGGGCCTCGCATCTTTCCACTGAAGAAGAATCCTTCGCCGGGCTACCAGGGACGCAAAGGCCAGAATACCGGCCTCTTTCGCCTCCTGCACTCCCGGCTCCTCTGCCACCCCAAATATTGCGAACCCCCAGCCCGGCTTGACCTTGGAACCTACCACCCTCGACACCGTCCTCGCTACACCCTTCCAAAAATCCTCCAGCGCTGGGCACGCCCAGAACATACGGGTGTGGTTTGCTAGGCTCCCTGAGCACCTAACACACCTGTCCTCACCCCCAAAAAACAGGCTCATCCTTGTCCCAGTCATGTGAGCCTTATGCAGCACCTTAAACTGTATGAGGCTGAGCCTCGCGCATGAATAGAAAGAGTTCACCATCCCAAGGGCATCTGCCCACGTCCCCTCCACGATCTCCTCCCACTTACCTTTCAACTCCACCACCGAGGCCTCCTCCTCCTCCTGCATCACCTGGTAAGTTGCCGAGAACGTCCCCTCTCCAACCCACCCCCTGAGAGCACCCTGTCCTGTACCGTGCTTGGCAGCAGCAGCGGGAATTCCACCACTTGCCGCCTGGCAAACGCCCTGACCTGTAGATACCTAGAGGCGTACCCCGGGGGGAGCCGATACTTCTCCTCCAGCTCACCCAGGCTCGCGAACTTCCCATCCACAAACAGGTCCCCCAACCTTCTTATCCCTGCCCTGTGCCACCCCGAAAACCCTCCATCTATTCTCCCTGGGACAAACCAGTGGTTCCCCCGTATTGGGGTCCACACCGAGGCCCCCCCCCTCCATTGCCCCAGACTTTGAGGGTAGCCACCACCACCGAGCTCGTGGTATACCTCATTGGAGGGAGCGGCAGCGGCGCTGTTGCCAGCGCCTCCAGACTCGTACCCTCACAATACGCCGTCTCCAGCCTCTTCCATGCAGCCCCCTCCCCCTCCATCACCCACTTGCGCACCATCGCCACATTGGCGGCCCACAGAGGTTGGGCAGTGCCAGCCCCCCCATCCCTACTCCGCTCCAGGAGCACCCTTCTCACCCTCGGTGTCTCTCGCGCGCACACAAACCCCGTTATGCTCCTGTTGACCCGCCTAAAGAAGGCCTTCGGGCTAAGAATGGGGAGGCACTGGAACAGGAACAAAAACCTTGGGAGCACCGTCATCTTAACTGACTGCACCCTACCCGCCAGGGACAGAGGCAAGGCATCCCACTTCTTAAACTCCTCCTCCATTTGCTCCACCAGCCTCGTTAAATTAAGTCTATGCAGGGCCCCCCAGCTCCTGGCCACCTGGACCCCCAAATATCTGAAGCTCCTCTCCGCCCTTTTTAGTGGGAGCTCGCCAATACCCCTCTCCTGGTCCCCTGGGTTAACCACGAACAACTCGCTCTTCCCCACGTTGAGCTTGTACCCTGAGAAATCCCCGAACTCCCTGAGGATCCTCATTACCTCCATCATTTCCCCCACCGGGTTCGCCACATATAGCAACAAGTCGTCCGCATAGAGCGACACCCTATGCTCCTCCCCACCCTGCACCAACCCCTCCAGTTCCTCGACTCCCTCAGTGCCATAACCAGGGGTTCAGTCGCCAGTGCGAAGAGCAGGGGGGACAGGGGACACCCCTGCCTCGTACCTCGATGCAACCGAAAGTACTCAGACCTCCTCTTTTTCGTGGCCACACTCGCCATTGGGATCTCGTACAACAGCCTAACCCACCTGTCGAACCCCTCCCCAAACCCAAACCACTTCAGCACCTCCCACAAGTACCCCCAGTCTACCCTATCGAAGGCCTTCTCAGCGTCCATCCCCACCACTATCTCCGCCTCCCCCTCCCTCGCCGGCATCATAATATCGTTCAGGAGCCTCCGCACATTCGCGTTCAACTGCCTCCCCTTCACGAACCCCGCCTGGTCATCGTGGATGACCTGTGGCACACAATCCTCAATTCACGTGGCTAAGACCTTCACCAGCACTTTGGCATCTACAAAATCGGCCTGTAAGACCCACTGCAGGGGATCCTTGTTCCGCTTCAGGATCAAGGAGATCAGTGCCCGGGACATCGTCGGGGGCAAAGTCCCCCCCCCTCCCTTGCCTCATTGAAGGTCCTAACCAGCAACGGGCCCAACAGGTCCACATATTTTTTGTAGAATTCGACCGGGAAACCGTCCGGCCCCGGTGCCTTCCCCGCCTGCATGCTCCCTATCCCTTTGACCAGCTCCTCCAGCCCAATCGGAGCACCTAATCCCGCCACCAGTCCCTCCTCCCCCTTCGGGAACCACAATTGGTCCAGAAAGCGGCCCATCCCTCCCTCCTCCAGTGGGGGCTCGGACCGATACAGTTCCTCATAAAAGTCCTTGAAGACCCCATTGATGCCAACCCCACACCGCGCCACTCTCCCTCCCCTATCCTTAACTCCCCCATCTCCCTAGCTGCGTCCCGCTTCCGAAGCTGATGCGCCAGCATCCGGCTTGCCTTTTCCCCATATTCATAAATCGCCCCCTGGGACTTCCTCCACTGCGCCACCGCCTTCCTGGTGGTCAACAGGTCGAATTCGGCCTGGAGGTTACGCCTCTCCCTCAACAGTCCCTCCTCCGGCACCTCCGCATACCTCCTGTCTGCCCTCACCATCCCCACCAGCCTCTCCCTCTCCCTCCGCTCTCTCCTCTCCTTGTGGGCCCTAATGGAGATCAGCTCTCCCCTAACCACCGCGTTCAGCGCCTCCCAGACCATCCCCACTCGGACCTCCCCGTTATCGTTGGCCTCCAGATATCTCTCTATTCTTCCTCGGACTCGCTCACTCACCTCCTCGTCCGCCAACAGCCCCACCTCCAAGCGCCACAACGAGCGTTGGTCCCTCTCCTCCCCAGCTCTAGGTCTACCCAATGTGGGGCGTGATCCAAAATGGCTATTGCCGAATACTCAGTATCCTCTACTCTCGCTATCAGCGCCCTGCTCATAATAAAGAAGTCGATCCGGGAATAAGCCTTATGAACATGCGAAAAGAATGAAAATTCCCTAGCCCCCGGCCTTGCAAATCTCCAAGGGTCCACCCCTCCCATCTGGTCCATATACCCCTCAGCACTTTAGCCGCCGCCGGCTTCCTACCCGTCCTAGACCTGGAGCGATCCAGTGCCAGATCCAACACAGTGTTAAAGTTTCCCCCCCCCCTCCATTATCAGGCCCCCCACTTCAAAGTCCGGGATCCGACCCAACATGCGCCGCATAAAACCCGCATCGTCCCAGTTCGGGGCGTACACGTTGACCAGCACCACCCTCTCCCCTTGCAGCTTACCACTTACCATTACATACCTGCCGCCATTGTCTGTCACAATGCTTGACGCCTCAAACGACACCCTCTTTCCCACCAAAATCGCCACCCCCCGATTTTTGGCATCCAGCCCCGAATGAAACACCTGACCTACCCACCCTTCCTCAATCTTACCTGGTCTGCCACCTTCAGGTGTGTCTCCTGGAGCATGACCACATCCGCCCTCAGCCCCTTCAGGTGCGCGAACACCCAGGCCCGCTTAACCGGCCCGTTCAGTCCCCTTACATTCCAGGTTATCAGCCGGATCAGGGGGCTACCCACCCCCCTCCACCGCTGACTAGCCATAACCCTCCTCGGCCAGCCACGCCCGCACCCCACTCCCGGTCCGTTCCCCACGGCGGCAGACCCCCGTCCCAACTCCTTAGATTATCATAGAATTTACAGTGCAGAAGGAGACCATTCGGCCCATCGAGTCTGCACCGGCTCTTGGAAAGAGCACCCTACCCAAGGTCAACACCTCCACCCTATCCCCATAGCCCAGCAACCCCACCCAACACTAAGGACAATTTTGGACACTAAGGTGAATTTATCAAGGCCAATCCACCTAACCTGCACATCTTTGGACTGTGGGAGGAAACCGGAGCACCCGGAGGAAACCCACGCACACACGGGGAGGATGTGCAGACTCCGCACAGACAGTGACCCAAGCCGGACTCGAACCTGGGACCCTGGAGCTGTGAAGCAATTGTGCTATCCACAATGCTACCGTGCTGCCCAACTCTTGCCCAGCTGTCCTTCTAATCACTCCAGCTCCCCCTTGACCATACCAGCAGCAACCCGGTTCTTCTCTCCCCCCCCCCCCCCAGCTAGGACCCCTCCTAGTTGCCTTGCTCCCCCCATTGCACTCCTGCAAGTCAGCTGACTCATGCTGACCCCGGCCACTCCCGCCTCTCCTTTAACTCCTCCCATTACCCATCAGCAGGCTCTCCGCCTCCCCCTTCCATCCCAAGCACGGGAAACAACCCTCGTTTCCCCACCCCGCCCCCGCCTCCTCCAGCCTTCAGCGCGAGAAAAAGCCCACGCTTTCTACCTGCCCGGCCCCGCCACCTCTGGCACAGCTCCTTTTACAGGCCCAGTCCCCTCACCCCCGACACGGGCCTTCCCCTCCCCCACGGGGCCCCATCCCTCCTGCCGGCCATCCACCCCTACTCCATTTACTTGCCCCCCTCCAAGAGCCCACCCGACAGACCCAACCAAAACAGTGCCCAACCCACCCTAACCACCCACACCGAATCAAAAAGAAACGAGCAAAGAACCCCCCCTCAAAATGTAACACACCAACAGCAATCCCCGACCGCCCATCCCGACCCTCAGTTTGTGTCCAGTTTCTCGGCCTGAACAAAGGCCCACGCCTCCTCCGGGGACTCAAAATAATGGTGCCGGTCCTTGTAGGTGACCCACAGTCGCGCCGGCTGCAACATGCCAAACTTCACCCCCTTCCTGTGCAGCACTGCCTTCGTTCGATTGTACCCGGCCCTCCTCTTCTCCACCTCCGCACTCCAGTCCTGGTATATCCGAACCTCCGCGTTCTCCCACCTGCTGCTCCTCTCCTTCTTGGCCCACCTGAGTACGCACTCCCGATCAGAAAACCGATGAAACCGCACCAGCACCGCCCGCGGCGGCTCGTTAGCCTTGGGCCTCCTCACAAACACTCTATGGGCCCCTTCAAGCTCCAGGGGCCCCTGGAAGGACCCCGCTCCCATCAGCGAGTTTAGCATGGTGACCACATCGGCCCCCACGTACGACCCCTCCAGCCCCTCCGGGAGGCCCAGGATCCGCAGATTCTTCCGCCTCGACCGATTCTCCATCTCCTCGAACCGTTCCATTTCTTGTGGAGCACCTCCACCTTTACCGCTAGGCCCAAGATCTCGTCCTCGTTATCGGAGATCTTTTGTCAGACCTCGCGGATCGCCACCCCCTGGGCCATCTGGGTCTCCAGCAGCTTATCGATAGAAGCCTTCATCGGCTCCAGCAGGTCCGCTTTGAGCTCCCTGAAGCAGCACTGGATAACCTCCTGCTGCTCCTCCGCCCACTGCATCCATGCTGCCTGGTCCCCACCTGCCGCCATCTTGCTCCTCTTCCCTCGCACTTTCTTTGGGTTCACCACCACTTTTTTTAGTTGCCCCTCTCCTGGTCCAAGCCATACACTCGGGGGAATGTTACAGTCAACTTCCCACACCGGGAAATGTCGAGAAAATGCCGTTCGGGGCCCTGAAAACAGCCCAAAAGTCTGCTCCAAGTGGGAGCTGCCGAATGTGCGACTTAGCTCTGCATAGCTGCAACCGGAAGTCTGCAGCTGGCATTGTTAAAAGCCGGCTGCAAAAAGTTCGGGGAGAATGATGTGATTGGTTGCTTACTGAACTTTGATGCTGAGTAAAAGCTCCCTCTTCTGTCCCTCTTTGATGCTGTTGAAGTGGAAGTCTCTTACTCCAAGAATGGTCAGGATCTGGGTGTCGCATTTAAGATTGGGAAAGACAGTCTTGCTGACGGAGCCTTATTTCAGCATGTTCTGTGCCACAGTTATGCTGTGGAGCTTAACTTTTGACAGGTGGAGACTCCATACTTTCCGACACCGGAAGGCTTCACCTTCATCCAACAGGTTTCATTGAAGGAGGGTGCATGAGAGCCAAAGGGACCCAAAACCATTTCCCAGATTTTGTCAGCAGCAAAAGGTAAGAGAAAATGGTGGGTCGCGAAGGTCGGCCGGCGTGGGTCGCGAAGGTCGGCCGGCGTGGGTCGCGAAGGTCGGCCGGCGTGGGTCGCAAAGGTCGGCCGGCGTGGGTCGCAAAGGTCGGCCGGCGTGGGTCGCAAAGGTCGGCCGGCGTGGGTCGCAAAGGTCGGCCGGCCTGGGTCGCAAAGGTCAGCCGGGTTGGGTCCCGAAGGTCAGGCGGGTTGGTACAAATGGGTTCCCAAAAAAAAAGTTTGAAAAACACTGGTGTAGAGAGTTCTTTACTCTGCATCTAACCCACATTGTACCAGTCCTGGGACTGTTTGATGGGGACAGTGTAGAGGGAGCTTTACTCTGCATCTAACCCACATTGTACCTGTCCTGGGACTGTTTGATGGGGACAGTGTAGAGGGAGCTTTACTCTGTATCTAACCCCGTGCTGTACCTGTCCTGGGAGTGTTTGATGGGAACAGTGTAGAGGGAGCTTTACTCTGTATCTAACCCACATTGTACCTGTCCTGGGACTGTTTGATGGGGACAGTGTAGAGGGAGCTTTACTCTGTATCTAACCCCGTGCTGTACCTGTCCTGGGAGTGTTTGATGGGAACAGTGTAGAGGGAGCTTTACTCTGTATCTAACCCCATGCTGCACCTGTCCTGGGAGGTTTTTAAAAACATTTAGAGTGCCCAATTCATTTTTCCAATTAAGGGGCAATTGAACATTTTTGGGTTATGGGAGCGAAACCCATGCAAACACTGGGAGATTGTGCAAACTCCACACGGACAGTGACCCACAGCCGGGGATTGAACCTGGGACCTTGGCGCCATGAGGCTGCAGTGCTAACCCACTGCACCACCGTGCTCTGTCCTGGGAGTGTTTGATGCGGACAGTAGAGGGAGCTTTATACTGTATCTAACCCCATGCCGTGCCTGTCCTGGGAGTGTTTGATGGGGACAGTGTAGAGGGAGCTTTACTCTGTATCTAACCCCGTGCTGTACCTGTCCTGGGAGTGTTTGATGGGGACAGTGTAGAGGGAGCTTTACTCTGTATCTAACCCCGTGCTGTACCTGTCCTGGGACTGTTTGATGGGGACAGTGTAGAGGGAGCTTTACCCTGTATCTAAACCCGTGCTGTACCTGTCCTGGGAGTGTTTGATGGGGACAGGGTCTGGGAGATTTACTCTGTATCTAACCCCTTGGGAGTTTTTGATGGGGACAGTGTCGAGGGAGCTTTACTCTGTATCTAAACCCGTGCTGTAACTGTTCTGGGAGTGTTCGATGGGGACAGTGTAGAGGGAGCTTTACTCAGTATCTAACCCCGTGCTGTACCTGTCCTGGGAGTGTTTGTTGGGGACAGTGTAGAGGGAGCGTTACTTTGTATCTAAACCCATGCTATACCAGTCCTGGGAGTGTTTGATGGGGACAGTGTAGAGGGAGCTTTACTCTGTATCTAACCCCGTGCTGTACCTGTCCTGGGAGTGTTTGATGCGGACAGTGTAGAGGGAGCTTTACTCTGTATCTAACCCCGTGCTGTACCTGTCCTGGGACTGTTTGATGGGGACAGTGTAGAGGGAGCTTTACCCTGTATCTAACCCCATGCTGTACCTGTCCTGGGAGTGTTTGATAGGGACCATGTAGAAGGAGCTTTACTCTGTATCTAACCCCGTGCTGTACCTGTCCTGGGAGTGTTTGATGGGGACCGTGTAGAGGGAGCTTTACTCTGTATCTAACCCCGTGCTGTACCTGTCCTGGGAGTGTTTGATGGGAACAGTGTAGAGGGAGCGTTAGTCTGTACCTAACTTCGTACTGTACCTCTGCTGGGAATGTTTGATGGCAACAATGTAGAGGAAGCTTTCCTCTGTATCTAACCCCATGCTGTGCCTGTCTTTGGAGTGCTTGATGGGCACAGTATAGTGGGAGGATACTCTGTACCTAACTTCGTACTGTACCTGTGCTGGGATCATCTAATTGGGAGAGGGTAGAGCGAGCTTCAGAGTGCATCTAACCCACGTTGTATCAGTCATAGAATTTACAGTGCAGAAGACAGCCATTCGGCGCATCAAGTCTGCACTGGCCCTTTGAAAGGGCACTAAGCCCACACATCCACCCTACCTGTAACCCCACCCAACCTTTTAGAACACGAATGGCAATTTATCATGGCCAATCCACCTAACCTGCACATCATGGACTGTGGGAGGAAACCGGAGCACCCGGAGTTAACTCACGCAAACACTAGGCGAACGTGCAGACTCCGCAGTGACAGTCACCCGTCAGGAATCGACCGTGGAACTGTAAAGCAACTGTGCTAACCGCTGTGCTACCGCACTGTCTAGAGTACTGGGAGTGATTGATGGGGACAGTGTAGAGCGAGCTTCACTCTGTATCTAACCCCGTGCTGTACCTGTCCGGGGAGTGTTTGATGGGGACAGTGTAGAGTGAGCTTCACTCTGTATCTAACCCCGTGCTGTACCTGTCCTGGGGGTGTTTGATGGGGACCGTGTAGAGGGAGATTTACTCTGTATCTAACCCCGTGCTGTGCCAGTCCTGGGACTGTTTGATGGGCACAGTGTGGAGGGAGAGTTACTCCGTATCTAACCCCGTGCTGTTCCTGTCCTGAGAGTGTTTGATGGGGACAGTGTAGAGGGAGCTTTACTCTGTATCTAACCCCCGTACTGTACCTGTCCTGGGAGTGTTTGATGGGGACAGTGTGGAGGGATCGTTACTCTGTATCTAACCCCGTGCTGTACCTGTCCTGGGAGTGTTTGATGGGGATAGTGTAGAGGGAGCTTTACTCTGTATCTAACCCCGTGCTGTACCTGTCCTGGGTGTGTTTGATGGGGACAGTGTAGAGGGAGCTTTACTCTGTATCTAACCCCGTGCTGTACCTGTCCTGGGAGTGTTTGATGGGGACAGTGTAGAGGGAGCTTTACTCTGTATCTAACCCCCGTACTGTACCTGTCCTGGGAGTGTTTGATGGGGACAGTGTGGAGGGATCGTTACTCTGTATCTAACCCCGTGCTGTACCTGTCCTGGGACTGTTTGATGGGCACAGTGTGGAGGGAGAGTTACTCCGTATCTAACCCCGTGCTGTTCCTGTCCTGAGAGTGTTTGATGGGGACAGTGTAGAGGGAGCTTTACTCTGTATCTAACCCCCGTACTGTACCTGTCCTGGGAGTGTTTGATGGGGACAGTGTGGAGGGATCGTTACTCTGTATCTAACCCCGTGCTGTACCTGTCCTGGGAGTGTTTGATGGGGACAATGTAGAGGGAGCTTTACTCTTTATCTAACCCCGTACTGCACCTGTCCTGTAAGTGTTTGATGGGGACAGTGTAGAGGGAGCTTTACTCTGTATCTAACCCCGTGCTGTATCTGTCCTGGGAGTGTTTGATGGGGACAGTGTAGAGGGAGCTTTACTCTGTATCTAACCCCGTGCTGTATCTGTCCTGGGAGTGTTTGATGGGGACAGTGTAGAGGGAGCTTTACTCTGTATCTAACCCTGTGCTGTACCTGTCCTGGGAGTGTTTGATGGGGACAGTGTAGAGGGAGCTTTACTCTGTATCTAACCCTGTGCTGGGAGTGTTTGGAGGGCATTGTGTTCTGTCTGCACCGCACCCAGCCAGAGTGTAAATAACTTTGTGTTGGAGCTGGTTACTAATCAGCCAGGTAACAGAACTTTAACCCCAATAACCTGTGTGTCCGGAACTCGATCACAGTGAAAGAGGAATAGTTGTGTTGGATTGGGCATGTCTCTGGTTGTTGATGTTGAGAATTAAATTCCGCTCTCCCCTCTTCTCTCTCTCTTTGGACAGACATGTTCAGGAAGCTCCTCAACATCACTCATTGGACACAGAAAACCCGGGAGGTGACCTTATGTCGGGACGAGCAGGGGGCTCTGAACTTTCGATTGTTGGGCGGGGCAGAATACGGCCAATTCCTCTTCATTGCTGATCCTCAAGGTGGCAAAGCCCGACACCTACCCGGCAAGCTGCAGGCAGGTGACCTGCTCCTCGAGGTGAACGACACTCCTGTATCCGGTCTCACTCTGAGAGACACACTCGGGCTCCTGGCAAATCTCCCTGACCCAGTCCGTATCAAAACAGCTCCACAAGGTGAGGCTGTTAACAGCAGATTGTAGTCCTCCGCCTTTGTTGTGTTCCACTGTGAGAGGGAGAAAGCGTTTGTGTGTGAGTGTGAGAGAAAGTGTTTGTGTGTGTGTGTGTGTGTGTGTGAGGAAGTGTTTGTGTGTGAATGTGAGATAAAGTGTTTGTGTGTGAGTGTGACAAAGTGTTTGTGTATGAGAGAAAATGTGTGTGTGTGAGGAAGTGTTTGTGTGTGAGTGAGAGAATGAGTGTGAGAGAGAGTATGTGTGAGAGAGAGTATGTGTGAGAGAGAGTATGTGTGAGAGAGAGTATGTGTGAGAGAGAGTATGTGTGAGAGAGAGTATGTGTGAGAGAGAGTATGTGTGAGAGAGAGTATGTGTGAGAGAGAGTATGTGTGAGAGAGAGTATGTGTGAGAGAGAGTATGTGTGAGAGAGAGTATGTGTGTGAGAGAGAGTATGTGTGTGAGAGAGAGTATGTGTGTGAGAGAGAGTATGTGTGTGAGAGAGAGTATGTGTGTGAGAGAGAGTATGTGTGTGAGAGAGAGTATGTGTGTGAGAGAGAGTATGTGTGTGAGAGAGAGTATGTGTGTGAGAGAGAGTATGTGTGTGAGAGAGAGTATGTGTGTGAGAGAGAGTATGTGTGTGAGAGAGAGTATGTGTGTGAGAGAGAGTATGTGTGTGAGAGAGAGTATGTGTGTGAGAGAGAGTATGTGTGTGAGAGAGAGTATGTGTGTGAGAGAGAGTATGTGTGTGAGAGAGAGTATGTGTGTGAGAGAGAGTATGTGTGTGAGAGAGAGTATGTGTGTGAGAGAGAGTATGTGTGTGAGAGAGAGTATGTGTGTGAGAGAGAGTATGTGTGTGAGAGAGAGTATGTGTGTGAGAGAGAGTATGTGTGTGAGAGAGAGTATGTGTGTGAGAGAGAGTATGTGTGTGAGAGAGAGTATGTGTGTGAGTGAGAGTATGTGTGTGAGTGAGAGTATGTGTGTGAGTGAGAGTATGTGTGTGAGTGAGAGAATGAGTGTGAGTGAGAGAATGAGTGTGAGAGAGAGAATGAGTGTGAGTGAGAGAATGAGTGTGAGAGAGAGTATGTGTGTGAGTGAGAGAGAGAATGTGTGTGAGTGAGAGAGAGAATGTGTGTGTGTGAGAGAGAGAGTGTGTTTGTCAGATACTGAGAGTGTGGGAGAGAAAGAGAGAGAGTGTGTGAGATTGTGAGTGTGCGTGGGTTTGTAGGAGAGAGAATCTGTGTGTGAGCGAAGCTGTGTGTGAGCGAAGCTGTGTGTGAGCGAAGCTGTGTGTATTCCGACTGTCTCATAAGAACATAAGACAATTCAGCCCCTCGAGCCCACTCCGCCATTCAATACCATCATGGCTGATCTCCTCACGGCCTCCACTCCACCGTCCTGCCTGTTCTCCAAAACCCATCAACCCATTACTAATTAAACCTCTGACATCTCCTCAAATTTATTCCATGTCCCAACATCCGCCGCACTCTGTAGTGAATTCCACAGATTCACGATCCTTTGAGAGAAATAATTTCCTCTGCTCTCTCTCTGCTACGACACCCTGGGCAAATGAGCAGTCAATTCCAGCATCCCCTTTCCGGAGTCACAACACAAGGGAACTAACCAATAATTCTTATAAAAATTCCTTGCGTCTTTGCCCCTTCGCTGCCCAATCATTACAGTCACCAGGTTTGTATGTTTAAACACGATTACTGTTTATTTGTAAAAAGAATTATCCTGAAATATGCAAAAAACACAATTGGATAACAACAAGCTAATACCTGCTACCCACTCTAACTGGCCCTCTACCCAGACATACAAGATAGACAAACACACAGGGGTGGAAAGCAGTAAAAAAATCATAAGGATGAGAGTTCTTGCTTCATCTGGTGGTTTCTTTAATACGTTTTCTTAACAGCGAGCTTGCAGACTAGAGTCTTTCGTTTTCAGCCGGTAGTTCACAGGATCAGATCGGAGAATTTACAGTGCAGAGGGAGGCCATTTGGCCCATCGAGTCTGCACCGGCCCATTGCAAGAGCATCCCACATAATCCAGTAATCCCAAGTAACCTTTTTGGACACTAGGGGCAATTTATCATGGCCAATCCACCTAACCTGCACATCTTTGGACTGTGGGAGGAAACCGGAGCACCGGAGGAAACCCACGCACACACGGGGAGGATGTGCAGACTCCGCACAGACAGTGACCCAAGCCGGGAATCGAACCTGGGACCTTGGAGCTGAGAAGCAACTGTGCTAACCACTGTCCTACCGTTATTCATTCAGGGTCCCAGTAGTTTAGGAAAATACAATACTCAAAGGCAGTGGGCTTTCTGGAGACACCATGGGCAGGATTCTCCCGCAATCGGCGGGTCGGCCCGTACCAACGCCAAGAGCAGCTTGAACCACTCCGGCGTCGGGCCTCCCGTAAGTTGCGGAATCCTCCGCACTTCCAGGGGCTAGGCCGGCGCTGGAGGGGTTGGCGTTGCGCCAACCGGCATCGAAGGGCCTCCGCCGGCCGGCGCGAGTTGGCGCATGCGCAGGACTGCCAGCGTGTTCTGGCGCTTGCGCAGAGCCGCTGGCGTGTTTCCCACGCATGCGCAGTGGGTTTCTTCTCCGCGCCGGCCCTCGCGGAGCCTTACAGAGGCCGGCGCGGAGGGAAGGAGTGCCCCCACGGCACAGGCCCGCCCGCAGATCGGTGTTCCCCGATCACGGGCCAGGCCACCGTGGGGGCCCCCCCCGGGGCCGGATCTCCCCCCCCCCCCTTCCCGAGGACCCCGCTAACCGCCCTCCAAGCCAGGTCCCGCCGGGATGGATTTCACCATGGCGGGTCTGGCCGAAAACGGGTGGCCGCTCGGCCCATCGGGGACTGGAGAATTGCCGGGGGGACGCTGCCAATGCCCCCCACCCAGGGCGGCGCAATCCCCATCCCCGCTCCCGCCCGAAAACCGGCGGCGGAGAATTCGGCAGCCGGCATCGGAGCGGCGGGGCGGAATTCACGCCGTCTCCCGGCGATTCTCCGACCCGGCGGGGGGTTGGAGAATCCTGCCCCATATTTCTCATCAAACTGGGCCTTCAGTCTGAAGTTCACATTTGCGCCTGTTTCTTTATTGAGACACTTTACTTTACATTAAATCTTGCTTCCAGCCCGTGGTTTGACTTCAGGCCTCCAGTCTCAAGAGACCGACACTCTGAGTTGCTGGAGAGAGAGTCAGCCTTCCCCCTTGCTTTCTGAATACCAAGACAAAAAAAAGTGCAGCACAGGAACAGGCCCTACATCCCTCCAAGCCTGCGCCGACCATGCTGCCCGTCTAACCTAAAACCTTCTGCACTTCCGGGGTCCGTATCCTTCTATTCCCATCCTATTAATGTATTTGTGAATACGCCCCTTAAATGACATTATCGCACCTGGTCCCACCACCTCCAGCAGCGAGTTTCACATACCCACTGCTCTCTGTGTGGGAAGAAAAAACTTCCCTCGCACATCTTCTCTAAACTTTGCCCTTCGCACCTTAAACCTATGTCCCTTAGTAATTGACTCTTCCACCCTGGGAAAAAACTTCTGACTATTCACTCTGTGTTCTGCTCATAATTCTGTGGACTTCTACCAGGTCGCCCATCAACCTTCGGCATTCTAATGAGAACAATCCAACTTTACTCCATTTGGAGTATTGTGAGCAGTTTTGGGCCCCGTATCTAAGGAAGGATGTGCTGGCCTTGGAAAGGTATAAGAGGAGGTTCACAAGAATGATGCCTGGAATTAAGAGCTTATCGTATGAGGAACGGTTGAGGACTCTGGGTCTGTACTCGTTGGAGTTCAGAAGGATGAAGCGGGGATCTCATTGAAATTTACCAAATTCTGTAAGTGGAGAGGATGTTTCCACTTGTAGGAAAAACTAGAACCAGAGGACACCATCTCAGACTAAAAGGCTGATCCTTTAAAACAGAGATAAGGAGGAATTTCTTCAGCCAGAGGGTGGTGAATCTGTGGAACTCTTTGCCGCAGAAGGCTGTGGAGGCCAAATACTGAGTGTCTTCAAGACAGAGTTAGATAGGTTCTTGATTAATGAGGGGATCAGGGGTTATGGGGAGAAGGCAGGAGAATAGGGATGAGACAATATCAGCCATGATTGAATGGCGGAGAAAACTCGGTGGGCCGAGTGGCCTAAATCTGCTCCTATGTCCTATGGTCTTAATGCCCTCCATACAAGGCAGCATCCTGGTAAACCTCTTCTGTACCCTCTCCAAAGCCTTCACATCCTTTTGGTAATGTGGCAACCAAAATTTGACACTGTATTCCAAGAGTTGCCTATCTTAGGTTCTTTACAGCTGCAACATGACTTGCCAATTTTTATACTCAATGCCCGACTACCTTCTCACCTGCATTACCACTTTCAGTGGCCTGGGGACCTGTACACCCACATCCCACTACCTTTCAATACTCTTCAGGGTTCTGCCATTTACTGTATATTTCCCACCTGTATTAGAACTTCCAGAATGCATTACCTCACATTTGTCCGGAATAAACCCCATCTGCCATCTTTCCGCCCAAATCTCCAACCGATCCATAGCCTCTAAAAGTCCTCATCGCTATCCGCAATCCCATTAACCTTTGTGTTATCCGCAAACTTACTAATCAGATCAGTTACATTTTCCTCAAAACCATTTATATATATTGCAAACAGCAAAGGTCCCAGCACTGATCCCTGCGGAACACCACTCGTCACAGCCCTCCATTCAGGAAAACACCCTTCCACTTCTACCCTCTGTCCTACATGACCCGAGCCAGTTCTGTATCCATCTTGGCAGCTCACCTCTGATCCCATCTGACTACACCTTCTGTACCAGTCTGCCATGAGGGACCTTTGGAGAGACTAACTTAGACGCACGGTAGCATTGTGGATAGCACAATTGCTTCACAGCTCCAGGGTCCCAGGTTCGATTCCAGCTTGGGTCACTGTCTGTGCGGAGTCTGCATATCCTCCCGTGTGTGCGTGGGTTTCCTCCTGGTGCTCTGGTTTCCTCCCAGTCCAAAGATGTGCAGGTTAGGTGGATTGGCAATGATAAATTGCCCTTAGTGTCCAAAATTGCCCTTAGTATTGGGTGGGGTTACTGGGTTATGGGGATAGGGTGGAGGTGTTGACCTTGGGGTATGGTGCTCTTTCCGAGAGCCGGTGCAGACTCGATGGGCCGAATGGCCTCCTTCTGCACTGTAAATGCTATGATGATAATCAGGCTGCCAGAATTAAAACTGAAACTAAACTGAAACCTTGGTACTCTGAAAAGCATTTCAGTGAGATCATATCCAATCACCACTTGTTATCAGCAGAGCACAGCCTTTAGGGCCAATTCATCGATCACCAGCCAAATTAATCAAAACGAGTCCGAGCCAATTATCATTGCTGCCCATCACTACTGCGTCAGTTTGAGACAGCACAGTTATCTCTGCTGCTGTTGAAATCCTCTGCTTTAATTAGAGGCACGGGCCACTTGCCTTAAAGACACAGGCCCATGAATCAAAAATGCAACAACAAAATAAAAGAAAGAGGAACTAAGAGAATAAACAGGAAGGACCCTTATGTTATCCTAAAACTATGACCTCTCATTCTAGATTTCTCCTCCATAGCAAGCATCTGATCCACATCTACTTTGTCAATACCTTTTATTCTCCTTTATTGCTTATTTAGATCTCCTCTCATTCATCGAAACACGAGAGAATGTAGGCCTAAACTACTCAATGTCTCTTCCCCTCTCCTGGTATCTCTGTCTCTCTGTCTCTCTCTCTCCCTCATTCTCTCTTGTGGGGACGGGATAGATCAAGGGTTTGCTGTTTACAAGGAGAAAATTTCCAGGTAGACAACGGAGATTGGGGGATTTGTTAAAGGAAGGGGAGTTTGTAATACAGGTCTTGTTGAGTGCCAGGGCCATTAGACAGATGGGCAAGAGCAAGGAGGTAAATAATACACAGGGTGCTATTGGAGAGGATGTGGAGAATATTATAATACAGGGGGTTATTCAGAGCCAGAGGAGTTAGTTGTTTATATGTTAATGTTTAAGGGAGGCATGGTGGCGGAGTGGTTAGCACTGCTGCCTTACGGCGCCGAGGTCCCAGGTGCGATCCCGGCTCTGGGTCACTGTCCATGTGGAGTTTGCAGATACTCCCCATGTCTGCATGTGTTTCGCCCCCACAACCCAAAAAGATGTGCAGGGTAGGTGGATTGGCCACGCTAAATTGCCCTGTAATTGGAAAAAATGAATTGGGTACTCTAAATTATTTTTTTTTAAATGTTAATGTTTAAAACGGTCTGAGTTTTCACATCCAAAACACTGGTGGTTATGTTCGAAGGAAGGGGAGAATTGATGGGGGTTCTCAGTTTAGAGGGAGCCAGGATTAGAAAGTGGATGTGGGGGGGGGGTGGATGCTGTGCCCAGGGATAAGTAAATTAGTCACTGTGAGGGATATTCACAGGGAGGGGGAATTAGTCAGGGTACATAAGAACTAGGAACAGGAGTAGGCAAATAATAAACTTTATTATTAATAAGAATAATCTTTAATATTGTCACAAGTAGGCTTACATTAACACTGCAACGAAGCTGCTACAGATGGTCCTAAAACTATGGTCTTTTTCCAGATTGCCTCACAAGAGGAAGCATCTGTTCTCGGTCTCTGAAGGTTGCCACTCAAGTGGACAGAGCCGTCAAGAAGGCGTATAGTGTGTTAGCGTTTATTAACGGGGGGCTTGAGTTTAAGAGCCGCGGGGTTATGCTGCAACTGTACATGACCCTGGTGAGACCACATTTGGAGCATATGTGCAGACCACATGTGCAGTTCCGGTCACCTCACTATAGGAAGGATGTTGAAGCATTGGAAAGGGTGCAAAGGAGATTTACCAGGATGCTGCCTGGTTTGCAGGATAGGTCTTATGAGGAAAGGTTGAGGGAGCGAGGGCTTTTCTCTTTAGAGCGGAGGAGGATGAGAGACCACTTAATAGAGGTTTATAAGATGACAAGGGGGATAGATAGAGTGGACTTTCAGAGACTATTTCCTCGGGTGGATGTAGCTGTTACAAGGGGGGCATAACTATAAGGTTCAGGGTGGGAGATATAGGAGGGATGTCCGAGGTAGGTTCTTTATTCAGAGAGTGGTTAGGGTGTGGAATGGACTGCCTGCTGTGATAGTGGAGTCCGACTTTTTAGGAACTTTCAAGCGGTTATTGGATAGGCACATGGAGCACACCAGAATGACGGAGTGGGATAGCTTGATCTTGGTTTCGGACAAGGCTCAGCACAACATCGAGGGCCGAAGGGCCTGTACTGTTCTATGTTCTATGTACTTTGTCAATGATCATCTTGCATAACTCAATTAGATCCCCTCTCATTCTCCTAAACAAGAGAGGTTATAGGCCTAAACTGTTCAGTCTCCCTTCATAAGACAAACCCCTCATTTCCGGAATAAATCTGGTAAACCTCCTCCAGTGCAACTTCCTAACTTCCTCCTTCCTCAAATAAGGGAACCAAAACTGGGCTCAATGCTCCAGCTGTGGTCAGACCAATGCCTTGTCCAGTTGCAAAAACACTTCCCTTCTTTTATAATCTGTTCCTTTAGCTATAAAGGCCAAAATTCCATTTGACTTCCTTATTACCTGTTTGCTCGTTTTCAAACACAAAAAACTCCGAGATCCCTCTGCACCGAAGCACTCTGAGGTTTCTCTCCATTTAGGTAATAAATTGCCGTTCCATGTTTCTGACCAAAATGGATAACCTGTTCTCTCTCCAGGTTCCCAGCTGAATTCTGACCTGCGGCACTTCCTCAAACAGGTGTTCAGTAAAGGCTCAGCAGACTTCGAACTGCAGGATCGAATTCGCCAGAACCTGTACATCCGGGTGGTGCCATGTAAGTACAGAGAGTGCCCCCAGAGAATGGCACAGCACCCACACAACAGGGTCATGGTACTGGATGGTGTTCGTGTCTAAACTAGTCACAACTTGGGAGTGAGAAATGGTGGGGATTGTGTTCCAGCGAGGGAGTGAAACATGGAGTGCAGTTTGATTTGGCTGTGTTTGGGGTATTGATAATTCATATTTGATGGCCATGATGTGGAGATGCCGGCGTTGGATTGGGGTGAGCACAGTAAGAAGTCTTACACCAGGTTAAAGTCCAACAGGTTTGTTTCAAACACTAGCTTTCGGAGCGCTGCTCCTTCCTCAGGTGATATTTGATGGGACATTGTTTTCATCGTAGAATCACAGACTCCCTACAGTGCAGGAGGCCGTTAGGCCCATCGAGTCTTCACTGACCCTCTGAAAGAGCAACCCCACCTAGACCCACTCTCCCGCCACCCCAGGACCCCACCTAACCTTTTGGGCACGAAGGGGTAATTTAACACGGCCAATCCACATAACCTGCACATCTTTGGACTGTGGGAGGAAACCGGAGCACCCGGAGGTAACCCACACAGATCAAGGTCGGAATTGAACCCGAGTCCCTGGCACTGTGAGGCAGCAGTACTCACCACTGTACCACCCAAACCCGCACCTCCGAAAAATTGAGCACCGTGACATTGGATCAACTAACCAAAGTCATGAGGCCTTTTTGCAATTTCATGGAAGCCGAGTGATTCTCTCAAAGGATGTGGGTGTCGCTGGCCGGGCCCCGCATTAATTGCCTGTCCCTAATTGCCCCTTGAGAGGGTGGTGGTGAGCTGTCGTCTTACTGCTGTCCATGTGGTGTAGGTGCACCCACTGTGCTGTTAGGGAGCAGGGTTCCAAGATTTTGACCCAGCGACAGTGAAGAAACAGCCGATATATTTCCAAGTCAGGGTTATTACGATCCTGGACCAGACCCCAACAATGGCTAGGATACTGGTCAGAGACCCCAATGTTTTATTTACATTTTTGTGAGACTGCGAGGAAAGGATACCAGGAGTGATTTCACGTAAATGCATTGATACCAGTTTGGAAAATTATATCCATTATATCACATCCACTGTTACTGTCCCTGGTAGAATCCTAGGACATGGGGATTTTTCTCTGCTGATATTAATTACCTTCATTTCCTCACTCCTTTCAGACCCGAGGCTATCGTCTATTTCTGATATGGAGCATGTGCTCTTGATTCTGTAGGCAAACACGGAATGGAATGGAATGGAGATGGCGGAACTTCTGGTCACTGCCGTTCACCCTGAACTCAATTGCAATTTGCATTTCCTTATTCCCCATGGTAATTTCTGCAGTCTCTGATTCTAAGGGGCTACATTTACTTTAGCTACTCTCCTTTTTTATATACTTTTTAAAGCTCTTTCGATATTTCCCACTGCTTCTTTACCTCCATGCCTTTTCGTCTATTTACCCAATCAACCATAGCCAGTTCTCCCTTCCTATCCTTGCGATTGGCTTTGGTCAAGTTTAAGTTTCTAATTTCTGATTGTGGTGTGTCACTTACAACTGAAGATGGAATTGAATGGTATTATGGTCACTATTTCCCAGAGGATCTTGCACCACAACATGCTAATTAACCCTGCTTCATTACACAATACTAGATCTAAAACAACTTATCCCCAGTCTGTTCCACAAAGTATTTCTGTAAGAAACTGTCACAAAAGCATTCTAAAGACTCACCTTCCAGGCCATTCTTACCAATTTGATTGGTCCAGCCTGTATTAAGGTTAAAGACACCCACATTTCCTTGGTTACATATCCAGTAATTTATTGTTAATGCCCTGTCCACTGCTACGACTACTGCTACCTATAAACTGCCCCCACCAGTGTTTTGTGACCCATGTTATTCCGATTTTGCACACATCCTGGTTCGACTTTATGACGTTCAGGGGTCAGAGCCTTCCTCGCTAATGTCCTTTTCATGTCATCCTTTATTATCAGGGCTATCTCTCTTCCTTTGCCATTCTGTCCATGTCTCCAAAATATTGTGTACACTGGAATATTTATTTCCCACCCTTACTCACCTTGTAACCATGTCTCTGTAATGTTGATTAGACCAAAACCATTTATCTTGATTTGTGCCACTGATTGTAAACGTGAATGCTGGGACCAGTTCAGAGAAGGTTTACCAGACTCGTACCAGGAATGAGTTGTCTTATGAAAGAGTTAGACAGGCCGGGTTGTATCCACTGGGAGTTTAGAACAGCAAGAGGTGACTCAAAACCTTTAGGATCCCTGAGGGTTGTTGACAGGGTGAATGTGGAGGGGATGATTCCTCTTGGAGAATCTAGAACTGGGGAAGAGCGGGGGGGTGAAAGGTTATCCTCTACCTTCTGTGGTAGAGGATTCAACAGGTTCAGAGTGAAGAAATTTCTCCTCATCTCAGTCCTAAATGGCCAACCCCTTGTTCTAGACCCCCCCCCCCTCCAGCCCAGCCAGAAGAAACAAAATCCCTGTATCCAGTCTGTTCAGCTCTGCCAGAGTTTTATACATTTCAACTAAATCCCTGTGGTGATGCGCATCAATGTAAATACCTGTAGGCTAGCTACACACTCGAGGGAGCACCAGAGACATCACACACACACACTCAACCAATAGATCAGTTAGATAGGACATGACCAATGGACATTCACGATACACACCGAAGTGACACGACCACAGAAGGGCATTACACCAACCCATATATAAAGGACACCACACACATGATCTGCCTCTTTCCAGTGGAAACAGTCAGTGAGTACAGACACAGGGTTGATTCAATATCACTCCAACCACGTGGATTGCAGCAACTGGTTAGTCAGTCTGGGTAGCTATAGTAGGATTAGCAGTAGTGTCGAACCTGAGTAATAGAAGTGTAAATAGTTTAATAAACGTGTTGAAGTTATCTCCACGTCTGAACCTTCCTTTGTCAAGTGCACCACAAGGAAGCCGCTTATGTTACACCTAGAGCAGAACAAATCATTGTACCAGCAGTGAACTGTTTCAATCCATATAGCCATACCTCAGCGTACAGTGACAACCAGCAATGCAATCCAGGTAAAATGTTCGAGATCCGTGTTCTGCAGCAGCTCCAGTGCCACGACGATCTCCGCGAAAACTGGCGGGCATTCCGGCAAATGTTTGAAATCTTCCTGTTAGCAGCCGACCTAGAAGACGTGGCCGATGCAGAAAAGACCGAGCTTCTGCTCACCATCGCCGGTGCCACAGGAGAAGAAATCTTTAAAAAGTTCAAGTTCTCCAAAGGGCAAAACAGGAGCGACTTCCAGGCAGTCATGGACAAATTTGGCAAATACTATGAGGAAAACACACTCCAACCAGCAAGAAAAGGTAAGAGAAGCACCAGTACTCACCACGAGGTCGAGATCATGGAGCAGAGAACAATTTTGATCGGCGGCCATCTTTCTAAAGGGACTGCACTTGCGCAGTTGCGCGAGAAGCGCACAGAATGGGAAGGTCCGTTTGCGCATGCGCGAGACGCCGCGCATGCACAATCACGAAAACGGCCCACGGTACAGGAACAGCAAACGCTTCCTACGTATGATGTCACATGCGTCATGACGTCAGAGGCCCCGGACCACGCCCATTTAAAGGGGATACGTCCCAAATCAAAGAAAAAATCTTTTAAAGCCGTAAAACAACCTTCTTTCGCCTGGAATGACAGCACAATGCCTCAAATTGAACCAGGAAATGAAATTAACCTCCGAAGAACCCTACAACAAGCAGTTACCTATGCCCAAACCGATGATTCTGACCTTGAATACTTCAAAACCGACCTTTATATTTTATCTGGACTTCGCGAGCCCAATGCCACCTCCGACGCAAACAATGATGATATGGTCCTAGAAGACAACGACTCAGACAAAGCTTTCACCTTGGGAGGCTACCCCAGTACCAAATCTGAACCGCAACTAGACGTGTTGCACATTGACGACACCGACGACGAGTTCTTCGGATTTGAGGATCTTCAGCCCAGCAGATATGACAGCCCGACTCGTGAGTGCAGGATTATACTGGGCCTGAAACCAAGAGACAGAGAGCGGTACAAGCCCACAGAGAGCGGCCTGCTGCCACACACAGCGTGGCCCACGCACCGCTCAGGGTTCATGACTCTACGAAAGAAGACACGCAAGACTCCACACCGCAGTCCTTGCATGAACAAGAAGTGACTCCAGTGTCACAAGCCTCCACAGCGAGCTCGTGGACTGACTCCACAATTGCAGAAACGCAAGACTCCAGAGCGCAGTCCTTGCATGAACAAGAAGTGACTCCAGTGTCACAAGCCTCCGCAGCGAGCTCGTGGACAGACTCCACGATAGAAGAAACGCAAAACTCCGACGCGCAGTCCTTGCAGGAACAAGACCATGAGGGTCTAGCAACCTCCTCTGACAAACTTGCGGCAGACGATGCAAGTCTGCCATGCTCAAGTAAACAGCAAGAAGACTATGACAGTCTACCACGCTCCAGTGCACAGCAGGACGACCATGACTGTCTATCATGCTACAGTGAAGAACAAAGCGACAATGACATCCAAGCCCAAATGAAGGACAACAGCAAGACAATGACAGTCCACCCACATTGTTTGCACCATCAGATGAAAACTATGACAATTTACCCAACCCAAGTGAACAACAAGCAGCTACTGAGGCTCTACCCACGGTATGTGAGACGAGTGACGACAGCATCCCACTTCCCATGCAAGATGTGCAAAGTGACAGACCTCAGTTAGTGTATACAGAGGCACTCGACGATCACTGTGAGACCACTGGTGACTCTGGTGACACCATGATACTTCCACCCTCATTCGCTCGAACCTCTCCACAAGTCAATGCATTCCTGCATGTTCCGACTCCAGACGTGCAGCTTCAAGAAATCTCAGCTGACTCCGGACGGGGAGCATCAACAAACCAACACTGACTCAGTTAAAACAGACCAGACTCCAGGTGGGGAGCAACCAAACGCCGACTCTGATTCACGTAAGCCGGACTTTACTCCAGACAGGCAGTGCCGCAACCTCAGTGATGGCACGCTCAGGGTGACAGCAGATGCCACAACGACAGGAGATGGATCACTTAACAATTACACTGGGTCAGTAATAACAAGCAGCGGCTACAGTCCAAGAGGAATACACCAATATTCACCACAGCTATATCCACACATTTTTTCCACACCAGCAGTACAGCCAATGACAGGTCATGCTGGACAAACCCAGTATTCAGGCATGCAGCAGCCAGCAGTCTATGCAGCATATTCTCAAACAGGCCAGCACTACGGATTGCCCACAAATGGAATCAAGACCGAAGGAGGACTACCGCAAGCGCAATCTGCACTACAGACTGGATGCCTTCGTTACAGCCCAGGATTTGCTGCACCACAGCCTGGCCAGACAGCATATTCCTATCAGATGCAAGGTTCTAGTTTCACACCATCACCAGGTATTTATGCGAGCAGCAATTCTGTTTCCAATTCGACAAGCTTCAACGGTTCTCAGCAGGATCACCCTTCCAGCACAGCACGTGGCCAGAACCAGTATGTACAGTCTTATCCAACTTCAACATATGGCACATCCATGACCTCGAATGATACTGTTGATGATACCTCTTCAACGTCAACACCTTATCAGCTACAAGATGCCATCCGACAGCACCATCACAAACATCGAAAAAGAAAGGGACTCCAAATCAGACAGCGATTTGACCACTTCTTGGTTCCTGTGGCACAGGGACGTTGATGGCGTTCATAACCAAGAGACACATTTGATCATGATGATTGATGGTTTTGGACTTATGATTTGGACTTATTGTTTAATCACTGTTCTCATAACCTGTATACACCTTAACCTAGCTACCTGTTTTTTGTTTAATTTTCTTAAAGTGTACAGAAAATACATAATATATAAAAAAAAGGGGGGATGTGGTGATGTGCATCGATGTAAATACATGTAGGCTAGCTAGACACTAGATGGAGGACCAGAGACATCACACACACACACACTCAGCCAATGGATCAGTTAGATAGGACACGACCAATGGACATTCACTTTTTAAAAAATATATATTTTATTGAAGTTTTCAAACACAATTTTTCCACCTTACAAATCACCATAAAAGATAACACAGTAACTAATAAGTAACATTATTTAAATAAAATAGTGAACTAACAAAGTAACAAAAAATAGTGCTCCCCCCCCCGGACTGCTGCTGCTGACGATCTATTTGCCCTTAACGTTCCGCAAGATAGTCAAGGAACGGTTGCCACCGCCTGGAGAACCCCTGAACCGATCCTCTCAACGCAAACTTCATCCGTTCCAGTTTTATAAACCCTGCCATATCGTTTATCCAGGCCTCCACGCCGGGGGGTTTCGCTTCCTTCCACATGAGTAAGATCCTTCGCCGGGCTACCAGGGACGCAAAGGCCAGAATATCAGCCTCTTTCGCCTCCTGCACTCCCGGCTCCTCCGCTACCCCAAATATAGCTAACCCCCAGCCTGGCTTGACCCGGACCTTCACCACCTTTGAAATCACTCTTGCCACTCCCCTCCAGTACTCATCCAGTGCCGGACACGACCAAAACATGTGTGTGTGGTTCGCCGGGCTTCCCAAACACCTCCCGCACCTGTCCTCCACTCCGAAGAACCTGCTCAGCCTTGCTCCCGTCATGTGTGCTCTGTGTAGAACCTTGAATTGTATCAGGCTAAGCCTGGCACACGAGGAAGAGAAATTTACCCTACTTAGGGCATCAGCCCACAGCCCCTCCTCAATCTCCTCCCCCAGCTCGTCTTCCCATTTTCCCTTCAGCTCCTCTACCAGCGCCTCCCCCTCCTCTCTCATCTCCTGATATATTTCGGACACTTTGCCCTCCCCGACCCGTACCCTGGAAATCACTCTATCCTGGATCCCTGTGTCGGGAGCAATGGAAATTCCCTCCCTGTTGCCTCGTAAACGCCCTCACTTGCATGTACCTAAAGATATTCCCCGGGGGCAACTCATACTTTTCCTCCAGCGCTCCCAGGCTCGCAAACTCCCCGTCAATAAACAAATCTCTCAATCTTCTAATTCCTGCCCGATGCCAGCTCTGGAACCCTCCGTCCATCCTTCCTGGGACAAACCTATGGTTGTTCCTGATCGGGGACCACACCGAGGCACCCGTCACACCCCTATGTCGCCTCCATTGCCCCCAGATCCTTAAGGTTGCCACTACCACTGGGTTTGTGGTATACCTTTTCGGGTTGAGCGGTAGCGGCGCCGTCACCAGCGCCTTTAGAGCCTATCCCCTTTACAGGACGCCATCTCCAGCCTCTTCCACGCCGCCCCCTCTCCCTCACTCATCCACTTGCGAACCATCGCCACATTGGCGGTCCAGTAATAATCCTCCAGATTCGGCAACGGCAGTCCCCCTCTGTCCCTGCTGCGCTGCAGGAACCCCCTCCTTACCCTCGGGGTCTTCCCTGCCCACACGAAACTCATCACACTCCTATCTATTTTCTTAAAAAAGGCCTTAGTGATCAAAATGGGGAGACATTGAAACACAAAAAGAAACCTTGGGAGGACCATCATCTTGACCGCCTGCACTCTGCCCGCCAGTGAGAGCGGCAGCATATCCCACCTCTTGAAATCCTCCTCCATCTGCTCCACCAGCCGCGTCAGATTGAGTTTGTGTAAAGTTCCCCAGCTCCTGGCTACCTGAATCCCCAAATATCGGAAACTCCTTTCCGCTCTCCTTAATGGCAGGGCGTCTATCCCTCTTCCCTGATCCCCGGGGTGTACTACAAAAAGCTCACTCTTCCCCATATTAAGCCTATATCCCGAAAAATCTCCCAACTCCCTCAATGTCTGCATAACCTCTGTCATCCCCTCCACTGGGTCCGTCACATACAGCAGTAGGTCATCTACGTAGAGTGACACTCGGTGTTCCTCTCCCCCTCTAACCACCCCCCTCCATTTCATAGAGTCTCTCAACGCTATGGCCAGTGGTTCAATTGCCAGTGCGAACAGTAATGGGGATAGGGGGCACCCCTGCCTTGTTCCCCTATGTAACCGAAAATACTCCGATCTCTGCCGATTTGTGACTTCACTTGCCACTGGGGCCCCATAGAGGAGTCTGACCCAACTGACAAACCCCTCCCCGAACCCAAACCTCCTCAACACCTCCCATAAATACTCCCACTCTACCCTATCAAATGTCTTCTCTGCATCCATCGCTGCCACTATCTCTGCCTCCCCCTCCGCTGGGGGCATCATTATCACCCCCAACAGCCATCGCACGTTGACATTCTATTGTCTCCCCTTTACAACCCCTGTCTGGTCTTCATGCACCACCCCCGGGACACAATCCTCGATCCTTGTCGCCAGCACTTTTGCCAGCAACTTGGCGTCTACATTCAGGAGCGAGATAGGCCTATATGACCCGCATTGCAGCGGGTCTTTATCTCGCTTCAGGATTAATGATATCGTCACCTCCGACATTGTCGGGGGTAGAGTCCCCCCTTCTCTGGCCTCGTTAAAGGTTCTTGCCAGCAGCGGGGCCAACAAGTCCACATATTTCCTATAAAATTCCACCGGGAATCTGCCTGGTCCCGGGGCCTTCCCTGCCTGCATGTTCCCCAGCCCTTTAGTCACCTCGTCCACCCCGATTGGCGCCCCCAGACCTGCCACCTCCTGCTCCTCCACCCTCGGGAACCTTAGTTGGTCCAAGAACTGTTGCATCCCCTCTTTTCCCTCCGGGGGTTGGGACCTATATAGCCTCTCATAAAAGGTCTTAAACACTTAATTTACCTTCCCTGCACTCCGCACCGTAGTTCCCGTTTCATCCCTAACTCCCCCTATTTCCCTCGCCGCTATCCTCTTACGAAGCTGGTGGGCCAGCAGCCGGCTCGCCTTTTCCCCATATTCGTATCTCATCCCCTGTGCCTTCCTCCACTGTGCCTCTGCCTTCCCTGTGGTCAGCAGGTCAAACTCCGTCTTAAGTCTTCGCCTCTCTCTAGAGATAGTCCTTCGTCCGGGGCCTCCGCATATCTTTTATCCACACTCAAAATCTCCCCCACTAATCTCTCCCTTTCTTTGCCCTCTTTTTTCTCCTTGTAAGCCCTAATGGAGATCAGCTCTCCCCTAACCACCGCCTTCAGCGCTTCCCATACTACCCCCACCTGGACCTCACCATCATCATTGGCCTCCAGGTACCTCTCAGTACATCCCCGCACCCTTCCACAGACCCCCTCATCCGCCAATAGTCCCACATCCAGTCGCCAGAGTGGGCGCTGTACCCTCTCCTCTCCTCGTTCCAGATCCACCCAGTGCGGGGCATGGTCTGAAACGGCTATGGCCGAATACTCCGTTCCTGCCACCCTCTAAATCAGTGCCCTGCTCAAAACAAAGAAATCTATCCGGGAGTATACCTTATGAACATGGGAGAAAAAGGAAAACTCTTTGGCCAACGGCCTAGCAAATCTCCACGGATCCACTCCCCCCATTTGCTCCATAAACCCCCTGAGCACCTTGGCCGCTGCCGGCCTTCTTCCGGTCCTGGATCTAGACCGATCTAACCCTGGATCCAGCACAGTATTGAAATCCCCCCCCCCCCATTACCAGGCTTCCTACCTCCAGGTCCGGGATACGTCCCAGCATCCGCTTCATAAATCCCGCGTCATCCCAGTTCGGGGTATATACATTTACCAGCACGACCTCCCTTCCCTGCAATCTACCACTCACCATCACATATCTACCACCGTTGTCCACCACTATATTCCTAGCCTCGAATGACACCCGTTTCCCCACCAATATCGCCACCCCTCTACTTTTCGCGTCCAACCCTGAGTGGAACACCTGTCCCAACCATCCTTTCCTTAACATACCCTGATCCGCCACCGTCCGATGCGTCTCCTGAAGCATGACCACGTCTGCCTTCAGTCCTTTTAAGACCAATGGACATTCACGATAAACAAGGAGGTGACACGACCACAGGAGGGCATTACACCAACCCATATATAAAGGACACCACACACATGATCTGCCTCTTTCCAGTGGAGACAGTCAGTGAGTACAGAGACAGGGTTGATTCAATATTACACCCACCACGTGGATTGCAGCAACTGGTTAGTCAGTCTGGGTAGCTATAGTAGGATTAGCAGTAGTGTTGAACCCGAGTAATAGAAGTGTAAATAGTTTAATAAACGTGTTGAAGTTATCTCCAGATCTGAACCTTCCTTTGTCAAGTGCACCACAAGGAAGCCGCTTATGTTACACCTACAACATAACAAATCAATCCCCTCTCATTCTCATGAACTCCAGTTCCCGGTGACCCAATCTCTCTTTGTGCAACAATGCTGACGCAAACAACTCCAATTCCCTCAGCAGAACATCCCTCCTGCTTTGGCCTATGTCGTCGGTTGCCACCCGGACCACGACAAGTGGATTCCCCCTCCCACTCCCAAGATCCCCTCCAGCTACGAGGACGTGTCCTCAATCCCGGCACTGGGCGGGCAAGACAACCTGAGTTCCCGGTCATGGCACGATGAGAATCATATCAATCCCCCACCCATCGACCATCATCATTTCCCCTCACTTGACCACACTGTCGTGACGAGTTTGCTTACCCCATCCTAACGAGCACCACGTTAGGGGCTGAGGCTCCTCCACCTCTACCGTATGACCATCAGACATAGGAGCAGAAGTAGGCCATTCAGCCCATCGAGTCTGCTTGCCCCATATGACGAGATCCCGACTGAAGAGAGGAACAGCTGGCGTGTAATGCAGAACAAGGCCAGCAAAGTGGGTTCGATTCCCGTACCAGCCTCCCCAAACAGGCGCCGGAATGTGGCGACTAGGGGCTTTTCAGTAACTTCATTGAAGCCTACTTGTAACAATAAGCGATTATTATAATTAGGAGAGAGATTAATTTAAACAGCCTTCTTTTTCCATTCACTATCCGTCTGCAAACCGAGGTGTTTTTGATTTCCCTTCCCCCCCCCCCACCCCCCCACACCTAATAATACCTATTTTACCTGGCCCTCCAGTTTGGGGTGATCCGATCTTCTCCAAATAATCCCACAGCAAACAGGTAAAATAAGAGGGTTGATTTATTTTACACACACACAAAACGCAGGAAAGCATTTGGTAACATCGTCCTTTCTTTTGCATTTCTACAAGAAAAGAGGCAAAGGGGAAAGAAAGGGGTCCAGGGCAAAGACCACCATCACAATAAGAGTTATCGTTTTACGTGATTCCAGAGTCCTGTAAGTCAATGTCCAATGAAGGTTCTTTCATGTGTCTTTGTTGGGATGAATTACTGTCCTTGGTCCGGGAACTCGATCACAGGTTGAAGATGCTGAAAAGTATTCTCTCTCCTGGAAATTAGTTTGCTCCATTGGTGAAACAGGATTCTTTCTGGAGGTCAGACTTCGGAGTGAGTTAGAGCTCAAAGGTAGGCCGCTAGCCTGGAGTCTGGTTTGCTCTTTGGAGGTCAAACCGTAACGTTGGAGGCAGGTGCCGTAACTCGAGTCCTGCTTCTCTTGGGAGGTTATAGCAGAGACCGACGATGGAGGGCGCAAACTGCTGAGTTGAAATGGTTCATCAGTTCCGGTCTCGGCCATGTGACAGGGCGGTTTCAAGCCGAGCCGTTAAACTAATGCTGCTCCCCCCCCCTGTTAAAACACAGGTTTTTGAACAGGTAACATCATATCATAGAATTTACAGTGCAGAAGGAGGCCATTCGGCCCATCGAGTCTGCACCGGCTCTTGGAAAGAGCACCCTACCCAAGGTCAACACCTCCACCCTATCCAGCAACCCCACCCAACAGGGCAATTTTGGACACTAAGGGCAATTTAGCATGACCAATCCACCTAACCTGCACATCTTTGGACTGTGGGAGGAAACCGGAGCACCCGGAGGAAACCCACGCACACACGGGGAGGATGTGCAGACTCCGCACACACAGTGACCCAAGCCGGAATCGAACCTGGGACCCTGGAGCTGTGAAGCAATTGTGCTATCCGCAATGGTACCGTGCTGCTCATCAGCCCAGAAATTGGAGATGAGGGGTTCCAGTGGCTCCGCCTTTGTCCAGAGCCGTCTGGTGCAGATGTCCTGTCTGCTGATCCACTGTGTTGGCTTGTCCGGAATGTTTATACAATGCAAGTTACAGCCCAGACCTTTTCCTGTTGCAATGGCTTAGAATCTATCAGAACTACCAGCATGTGACTAGCTGCAGCCGTATCCAGACACACCTATTTTGTCTCCTGCCTCCTCGATGGGACACGACCTGCTGGATCCCATACAAACCTGACTCGCAGTCACAGCCCCAGTGTTCCTGACCATTGACGAACTGTAAATTTCTGCCCAACCTAGGGTTAAATCGGCTCCTTTTAAAAATATAAATACTGGGAAATCGAAACTGGGAAACTATGTTCACTAGTAGAAAGGGATCTTTTTTGAGATGATCTCGTTGGAGACATTGGTGTCGGGCTAACTAACTGCTGCTCTCTTTGTTGAACCCGTGGTGTTAGGCCTGCCCACGCTTTGACCATTAGCACCATATTGGGCACCCGCCTTAAGAAGATTTGTCCTTTGTGCGGAATTAGCTGGAGCGGACTTCTCGTCCCCATTGCTATTGCAACCTTGAAACTGCTGCAAGGCATCAGGTGACCAACCGACGTGGGGGAAGGGGGGGATGTTGAATAAAGAAAGGGAGCCCGTTTGTCCCTCCTCTCCCAGGAGCATAACAATATGCAGGTAGCCCTGAATCTAACAAATCGTCCATGAAGATTTTGGGGTCCCGGGACCGGTCATAACCAATTTGGGGTTTGTCCGGGAAGGAAAGAATTCGAGCGAAGTTAATTACTCCTTTGAACCAAGTTTTAAGAGACATCAAAAAGGCTTTTTTGAATCTGCAATACTGAAGTTTAACGATCATCCACTTTTGATGACTTTTCTCGAAGAACCAGGAAAGGTTACTTTTTAGGATTTACAAGTTCTGTCCCTCTGCCAAGGACATGGCGGCTAGTCAATTTAAACTGCCCTGATTTCCCTACTCTCGGGTGTTTTAAAAATAATTCTAATCTCCCTCTTTATAAATGGGTATTTTTCCCCAATCCTTAAATTGGAAAATACTCCAATCCTCTGTTGATAACTTGCATGGTTGGAGAAGGCTCACATGGCAGGAGAAGGCTGGTAGTATGAAGTAGTTTGGAAGAAGGAGTTCCACGGTTCCAGCAGACGGCAGGTTGATGAAGCCCCGAGGTCTTTCTGCTGCCAGGGACTGGACGGTGAGTTCGGTTCCCTTTCCGAGGTCGGACTGGAACTGCTGGAGTTCAGTTCCAACAGATGTCGGCACAGTGCAGCTTGGGGAAGGTCGCGTGTCACACCGTCTCATAGAACATAGAACAATACAGCGCAGTACAGACCCTTCGGCCCACGATGTTGCACCGAAACAAAAGCCATCTAACCTACACTATACCATTATCATCCATATGTTTATCCAATAAACTTTTAAATGCCCTCAATGTTGGCGAGTTCACTACTGTAGCAGGTAGGGCATTCCACGGCCTCACTACTCTTTGCGTAAAGAACCTACCTCTGACCTCTGTCCTATATCTATTACCCCTCAGTTTAAGGCTATGTCCCCTCGTGCTAGCCATTTCCATCCGCGGGAGAAGGCTCTCACTGTCCACCCTATCTAACGCCCTGGTCATTTTGTATGCCTCTATTAAGTCTCCTCTTAACCTTCTTCTCTCTAATGAAAACAACCTCAAGTCCATCAGCCTTTCCTCATAAGATTTTCCCTCCATACCAGGCAACCTCCTGGTAAATCTCCTCTGCACCCGTTCCAAAGCCTCCACGTCCTTCCTATAATGCGGTGACCAGAACTGTACGCAATACTCCAAATGCGGCCGTACCAGAGTTCTGTACAGCTGCAACATGACCTCCTGACTCCGGAACTCAATCCCTCTACCAATAAAGGCCAACACTCCATAGGCCTTCTTCACCACCCTATCAGCCTGGGTGGCAACTTTCAGGGATCTATGTACATGGACACCTTAGATCCCTCTGCTCATCCACACTTTCAAGAACTTTTCCATTAGCCAAATATTCCACATTCCTGTTATTCCTTCCAAAGTGAATCACCTCACACTTCTCTGCATTAAACTCCATTTGCCACCTCTCAACCCAGCACTGCAGCTTATCTATATCCCTCTGTAACCTGCTACTTCCTTCCACACTATCGACAACACCACCGACTTTAGTATCGTCTGCAAATTTACTCACCCACCCTTCTGCGCCTTCCTCTAGGTCATTGATAAAAATGACAAACAGCAACGGCCCCAGAACAGATCCTTGTGGTACTCCACTTGTGACTGTACTCCATTCTGAACATTTCCCATCAACCACCACCCTCTGTCTTCTTTCAGCTAGCCAATTTCTGATCCACATCTCTAAATCACCCTCAATCCCCAGCCTCCGTATTTTCTGCAATAGCCTACCGTGGGGAACCTTATCAAACGCTTTGCTGAAATCCATATACACCACATCAACTGCTCTACCCTCGTCTACCTGTTCAGTCACCTTCTCAAAGAACTCGATAAGGTTTGTGAGGCATGACCTACCCTTCACAAAGCCATGCTGACTATCCCTGATCATATTATTCCTATCGAGATGATTATAAATCTTGTCTCTTATAATCCCCTCCAAGACTTTACCCACTACAGACGTGAGGCTCACCGGTCTATAGTTGCCGGGGTTGTCTCTGCTCCCCTTTTTGAACAAAGGGACCACATTTGCTATCCTCCAGTCCTCTGGCACTATTCCTGTAGCCAATGATGACATAAAAATCAAAGCCAATGGTCCAGCAATCTCTTCCCTGGCCTCCTAGAGAATCCTAGGATAAATCCCATCAGGTCCCAGGGACTTATCTATTTTCAGCCTGTCCAGAATTGCCAACACCTCTTCCCTACGTACCTCAATGCCATCTAATCTATTTACCTGGAGCTCAGCATTCTCCTCCACAACATTATCTTTTTCCTGAGTGAATACTGACGAAAAATATTCATTTAGTATCTCGCCTATCTCTTCAGACTCTACACACAACTTCCCATCCCTGTCCTTGACTGGTCCTACTCTTTCCCTAGTCATTCGCTTATTCCTGACATACTTTTGGGAAAGCTTTTGGGTTTTCCTTGATCCTTCCTGCCAAATACTTCTCATGTCCCCTCCTTGCTCGTCTTAGCTCTCTCTTCAGATCCTTCCTTGCTACCTTGTAACTATCCATCGCCCCAACTGAAACTTCACACCTCATCTTCACATAGGCCTCCTTCTTCCTCTTAACAAGAGATTCCACTTCTTTGGTAAACCACGGTTCCCTCGCTCGGCACCTTCCTCCCTGCCTGACCGGTACATACTTATCAAGAACACGCAGTAGCTGATCCTTGAACAAGCTACACTTATCCAGTGTGTCCAACACTTGCAGCCTACTTCTCCACCTTATCCCCCCCAAGTCACGTCTAATGGCATCATAATTTCCCTTCCCCCAGCTATAACTCTTGCCCTGCGGTGTATACTTATCCCTTTCCATCCTTAACGTAAACGTCACCGAATAGTGGTCACTGTCCCCAAAGTGCTCACCTACCTCCAAATCCAACACCTGGCCTGGTTCATTACCCAAAACCAAATCCAATGTGGCCTCGCCTCTTGTTGGCCTGTCAACAAACTGTGTCAGGAAACCCTCCTGCACACACTGTACAAAAAACGACCCATCTAATGTACTCGAACTATATCTTTTCCAGTCAATATTTGGAAAGTTAAAGTCTCCCATAATAACTACCCTGTTACTTTCGCTCTTATCCAGGATCATCCTCGCCATCCTTTCCTCTACATCCCTAGAACTATTTGGAGGCCTATAGAAGACTCCCAACAGTGTGACCTCTCCTTTCATGTTTCTAACCTCAGCCCATACTACCTCGGAAGATGAGTCCCCATCTAGCATCCTCTCCGCCACCGTAATACTGCTCTTGACTAGCAGCGCCACACCTCCCCCTCTTTTGCCTCCTTCTCTGAGCTTACTAAAACACCTAAACCCCGGAACCTGCAACATCCATTCCTGTCCCTGCTCTATCCATGTCTCCGAAATGGCCACAACATCGAAGTCCCAGGTACCAACCCATGCTGCCAGTTCCCCTACCTTATTTCGTATACTCCTGGCATTGAAGTAGACACACTTCAAACCACCTACCTGAACACTGGCCCCCTCCTGCGACGTCAAATCTGAGCTCCTGACCTCTATACTCTCATTCTCCCTTACCCTAAAACTACAATCCAGGTTCCCATGCCCCTGCTGCATTAGTTTAAACCCCCCCAAAGAGCACTAACAAATCTCCCCCCCCAGGATATTTGTGCCCCGCAGGTTCAGATGTAGACCATCCTGTCTGTAGAGATCCCACCTTCCCCAGAAAGAGCCCCAGTTATCCAGAAATCTGAATCCCTCCCGCCTGCACCATCCCTGTAGCCACGTGTTTAATTGCTCTCTCTCCCTATTCCTCATCTCACTATCACGTGGCACGGGCAACAACCCAGAGATAACAACTCTGTTTGTTCTAGTTCTGAGCTTCCATCCTAGTTCCCTGAAAGCCTGCCTGACATCCTTATCCCCTTTCCTACCTATGTCGTTAGTGCCAATGTGGACCACGACTTGGGGCTGCTCCCCCTCCCCCTTAAAGCACCCGGAAAACACGATCCGAGACATCACGTACCCTTGCACCTGGGAGGCAACATACCAAACGTGAGTCTCTCACGCTCCCACAAAATCTCCTATCTGTGCCCCTGACTATCGAGTCCCCAATTACTAATGCTCTGCTCCTCTCCCCCCTTCCCTTCTGAGCAACAGGGACAGACTCCGTGCCAGAGGCCCGTACCCCATGGCTTACCCCTGGTAAGTCGTCCCCCCCACAAGTATCCAAAGCGGTATACTTGTTTCTCAGGGGAACGACCGCAGGGGATCCCTGCACTGACTGTTTTTTCCCAGTCCCTCTTACAGTTACCCATCTATCGCCAATCTTTGGTGTAACTAATTCCCTGAAGCAGCTATCTATGACCCCCTCTGCCTCCCGAATGATCCGAAGTTCTTCCAACTCCAGCTCCAGTTCCCTAACTCGGCCTTGGAGGAGCTGGAGATGGCAGCACTTCCTGCAGGTAAAATCAGCAGGGACACTAACGGCATCCCTCACCTCAAGCATCCTGCAGGAGGAACATTGCACTCCCTTCCCTGCCATTCCTCTAACTTTCTACCAAGATCTGGCTAACAACTAACTTAAATTTTTTTATATAAATCCTCTCCACCAGAATTTATTGGTGAGGGTCTTCCCAGAAGTCCGCGGGTCGACTTCCTGTTCCCACCTTAAAGTCTAGAATTTTTTTTTTTAAATTTAAAGGAGAAACTTACCTCCCAGAAATCACTTCCGCACTGCCCCCGCTGAAATAGACTAGCCTGCTCCGCTCCTGCTGAAATCGACTTGGCCTGCAAAGTAAGTAAGTTGTTAATCAGTACTTACCTCACCACAGGCAGCGACCTTTTAAACGGTCCGCTCTGCCTCGCAGCTCCCGCGCTTTTTCAAATTCCCGCGCTGATTCTAAGGTCCCAGCTCTCACTCCCGAACTCAACAGCTGACCTGCAAGGTAAGTAAGTTAATCTGTACTGTGGGAGGAAACCGGAGCACCCGGAGGAAATCCACTCTCACACGTGGAGAACGTGTCTCGATGTTGGACTCAGGATCATAGAATTATAGAATTTACAATGCAGAAGGAGGCCATTCGGCCCATCAAGTCTGCACCGGCCCTTGGAAAGGGCACCCAACCCAAGCCCACACATCCACCCTATCCCCATAACCCAATACCCCACCCAACCTCTTTGGACACTAAGGGTAATTTAGCAAGTCCAATCCACCTAACCTGCACATCTTTTGGACTGTGGGAGGAAACCGGAGCACCCGGAGGAAACCCACTCTCACACGTGGAGAATGTGCAGACTCCGCACATACAGTGACCCAAGTCGGGAATCGAACCTGGGACCCTGGAGCTGTGAAGCAACTGTGCTAATCACTCTGCTACCGTGCTGTGCTAATGTGTATCCCCAAAGCCGGAAGCTAGATGTCTAATTGGAGTCGGGATCCCTTTTGGTCTTTTGGAGACACTGGTGTCGGGCTAACTAACTGCTGCTCTCTTTGTTGAACCCGTGGTGTTAAGCCTGCCCACGCTTTGACCATTAGCACCATATTGGGGACCCGCCTTAAGAAGGTTTGTCCTTTGTGCGGAATTAGCTGGAGCGGACTTCTCGTCCCCATTGTTATTGCAACCTTGAAACTGCTGCAAGGCATCAGGTGACCAACCGAACCATTTGTTAACTCTGGTTTCCCATTTTTAACAGCCCAGAAAAGAGAAATAGTCCAGTCGATGAATGTACTTTCCATCACATCTCCTAGAGCCAAAGAATTACCTAGGCACTTGGGAGCAGGGAAGCCCTCCAGTGTGGGTTCTGTAATATTACCCTGCATGGCAGGAAAATTATGTTGCAAACCGTAGGCGAGCGGACAGAAAGAAGTAGAATTGCTGAGAACACAACTGGAACAGAGACAAAAAGGTTTAGAACTCCAATAATTAGAATATGAGAGGAGATAAGACAAAAGAGAGCAAGGAAATGGGAATGAAAAAAGCTTTCCAAGAAGTGTGCGAGAACTGGACGGGCGATCGAAAAATTAAAAGCACCAGGAGAAAAATGGTCACATAAGTCGGGAAAAATTGCAAGAGTGGAAGACAACTAAAAGGGCTGGAAGAAGCCAGCCAGGATCTGTAGGAATACAGAGAACGCAGAATGGTTCTGAGTTCTCAGAATCCATAGAATCTCTAGAGTGCAGAAGGAGGACATTCAGCCCATTGAGTCGGTATCGACACTCCGAAAGAACACCCGAGCCCATTCCCCGGGCCTAGCCCCCTAACCACACATTGATCACGGCCAATCCACCTAACCTGCCTATCTTTGGACGCTGCGAGGGAACCAGAGCTCCCGGAGGAAACCCACGCAGACACAGGGAGAAAGTGGAAACTCCACATCCTCGCCCGAGGCTGGAATCAAACCCAGGTTCCCTGGCGCTGTGAGGCAGCAGTGCTGGCCACTGTGCCCTCCTTTAGCTGAAGAGCCGCAGGATAGAGCAGCCCAATGCCCGTGAGTGAAGCCCCCTTCAGCTATCCTACCCTTCCCCCCTCCGCTATTCTACGCTTCCCACCCCCGCTATCCTACCCTGCCCCCCCCTCACTATTCCTACCCTGCCCCCCCCTCCGCTATCCTACCCTGCCCCCCCTCCACTATCCTCCCCTGCCCCCCTCCACTATCCTACCCTGCCCCCTCCGCTATCCTACCCTGTATCCCCTCCGCTATCCTACCCTGCCCCCCTCCGCTATCCTACCCTGTCCCCCCTCCGCTATCCTACCCTGCCCCCCCTCCGCTATCCTACCCTGTATCCCCTCCGCTATCCTACCCTGCCCCCCTCCGCTATCCTACCCTGTCCCCCCTCCGCTATCCTACCCTGCCCCCCCTCCGCTATCCTACCCTGCCCCCCTCCCCTATCCTACCCTGCCCCCCTCCCCTATCCTACACTGCCCCCTCCCCTATCCTACCCTGCCCCCCCTCCGCTATCCTACCCTGCCCCCCTCCGCTATCCTACCCTGCCCCCCCTCCGCTATTCTACCCTGCCCTCTCTCCCCTATCCTACCCTGCCCCCCTCCGCTACCCTACCCTGCCCCCTCTCCACTATCCTACCCTGCCCCTTCTCCACTATCCTACCCTGCCCCTTCTCCACTATCCTACCCTGCCCCCTCTCCACTATCCTACCCTGCCCCCTCTCCACTATCCTACCCTGCCCCCTCTCCACTATCCTACCCTGCCCCTTCTCCACTATCCTACCCTGCCTCCCTCCGCTACCCTACCCTGCCCCCTCTCCACTATCCTACCCTGCCCCCTCTCCACTATCCTACCCTGCCCCCCCTCCAGTATTCTACCCTGCCCCCCTTCCACTATCCTACCCTGCCCCCCCTCCACTATCCTACCCTGCCCCCCTCCCCTATCCTACCCTGCCCCCCCTCCGCTATCCTACCCTGCCCCCCCTCCGTTATCCTACCCTGCCCCCTCCACTATCCTACCCTGCCCCCCCTCCCCTATCCTACCCTGCCCCCCCTCCCCTATCCTACCCTGCCCCCCCTCCCCTATCCTACCCTGCCCCCCTCCACTATCCTACCCTGCCCCCCCTCCACTATCCTACCCTGCCCCCCCTCCACTATCCTACCCTGCCTCCCCTCCACTATCCTAACATGCCCCCCTCCACTATCCTACCCTGCCCCCCTCCGCTATCCTACCCTGCCCCCCCCACCACTATCCTACCCTGCCCCCTCCACTATCCTACCCTGCCCCCCTCCTCTATCCTACCGTGCCCCCCTCCTCTATCCTACCCTGCCCCCCTCCTCTATCCTACCCTGCCCCCTCTCCGCTATCCTACCCTTCCCCCTCCACTATCCTACCCTGCCCCCCCTCCACTATCCTACCCTGCCCCCCCTCCACTATCCTATCCTGCCCCCCCCTCCATTATCCTACCCTGCCCCCCTCCAGTATTCTACCCTGCCCCCCTTCCACTATCCTACCCTGCCCCCCCTCCACTATCCTACCCTGCCCCCCTCCCCTATCCTACCCTGCCCCCCCTCCGCTATCCTACCCTGCCCCCCCTCCGTTATCCTACCCTGCCCCCTCCACTATCCTACCCTGCCCCCCCTCCCCTATCCTACCCTGCCCCCCCTCCCCTATCCTACCCTGCCCCCCCTCCCCTATCCTACCCTGCCCCCCTCCACTATCCTACCCTGCCCCCCCTCCACTATCCTACCCTGCCCCCCCTCCACTATCCTACCCTGCCTCCCCTCCACTATCCTAACATGCCCCCCTCCACTATCCTACCCTGCCCCCCTCCGCTATCCTACCCTGCCCCCCCCACCACTATCCTACCCTGCCCCCTCCACTATCCTACCCTGCCCCCCTCCTCTATCCTACCGTGCCCCCCTCCTCTATCCTACCCTGCCCCCCTCCTCTATCCTACCCTGCCCCCTCTCCGCTATCCTACCCTTCCCCCTCCACTATCCTACCCTGCCCCCCCTCCACTATCCTACCCTGCCCCCCTCCACTATCCTACCCTGCCCCCCCCTCCACTATCCTACCCTGCCCCCCCCTCCGCTATCCTACCCTGCCCCCCCTCCGCTATCCTACCCTGCCCCCCTCCTCTATCCTACCCTGCCCCCTCTCCCCTATCCTACCCTTCCCCCCTCCACTATCCTACCCTGCCCCCCCTCCACTATCCTACCCTGCCTTCCCTCCACTATCCTACCCTGCCCCCTCTCCACTATCCTACCCTGCCCCCCCCCTCCGCTATCCTACCCTGCCCCCCCTCCGCTATCCTACAGGGAGACGTTAAGAACAAAGTTCCCAGTGGGGGAAGAAGGTCAAGTAACTTGGAGGTGTGGATGAATTTTTTAAATACTTTGAGATGTGTACCATGACACATTAAAGATTGCAGAGTGCTGGTCTAAGCTGAGGGAGGCAGAGTGTGTGCAAGTCATGGGGATTATTGCAGGGAAACCTGGCAGGCTGAAAGTCCTGGAACCCAGTCGCATCGAAACAAGCAGTTAAACTGAGAAAAGTGGCTGCGTTCGAATCAGCCAATTGCTGGGCTACAGAGGTAGGAAAAGAGCTCAACCTGACCAGAGTAGCTCACACAGCAGCCAGACTAATTTGCAAAGGAAAGCACGCTGTTGGCAATCTGTAGGGCAAAGCAACCTACTACTCTATAAAGATACATTTACTCCACGGATACTGGCAACTTTAGCTTGTCTGCCCGGTTTGCACATTTCCCCCCGTGTGTGCGTGGTCTCACCCCCACAACCCAAAAAGATCATAAAATTTACAGTGCAGAAGGAGGCCATTCAGCCCATCGAGTCTGCACAGGCCCTTGGAATGAGCACACTACTTAACTAGCACATCCACCCTATCCCCATAACCCAATAGCCCACCTAACCTTTTTGGATACGAAGGGCAATTCAGAATGGCTAATCCACCTAGCCTGCACATCTTTGGACAGGGTAGGTGAATTGGCCAGGCTTAATTGCACCTTAATTGGGGAAAAAAAAGAATTGAGTACACTAAATTTGAAAAAAAAAGAAGAATGGCATCAGCACTCTGGAATTCCTCTGCTACCTCCCAAAGACTGACCAAGCAGGCGTGGTGCCCCTGGATGTCCTCCTAGTGCATGGCAACACCTGGTCCTGCACAGAGAGCATCTCAAAGCCCTTTTCCCAGTGACTACAGTCAGCTGATCCAGACCTCTCAAAGAGCGAATTCGCTCACGCTAAAGTGAAGCATCAAGGACACAACAAGGACTGACACTGCCCGGGGCTGCAGACCCGAATTACACACTTTCAAATAAGACCTGTGGTTTTAAAAATGGACACTCAAGCGAAAGATAGCTGAGTCTGTAAATTCTGGGAATGTAAATTCAAGTCCCTGTCTGAATTGTGTTGCTTGACTCGCCTGGAAGACAGCTCTCCCAACTTTGGCACAATCCCCCCACGGAAGATAGCAAAGGTAAATGTAGAAACAGTTCTATATTATATTTTTAATTTGAGGCAGTAATGTTATTAAAGACCCTGATTTAAAATAAATACAGGCAGAATGTCTGCTAAAGCTGTAATTAAAGAGTCGTAAAAGGTGAGATAATTATTGATTTTAACCATTTACTTTTTTTTAAACAGAGAAATGGCTAATGGAGGATGGTCTCGATTGCAGGAGATTCCCTGGGGTGTAGATAATTTGAGGGATTGTATTCCGTCCTAGCTAAACAGGTGATGGGACATCTTTGTGGGATACAGATTCTGTAATTAATGGGAGGAGCCAGGTCTGTCAGTAGCTTGCAGTTTTGCTGTTGGGAAGAGCCGAAGGGTCTGACAAGACAGAAGGATTTTAGTTTATTCCTGAAAAGGATTCGTAAGTGGCATTTGAACTGTATTACATAGCAAATAGGAGGAGGCCATTTGTCCCTTCGAGCTTGCTCCTCCATTCATTATGATCATGGTTGATCAGCCCAACTTAATAGCCTAATCCCGCTTTCCCCCCATATCCTTTGATCCCCTTTGCCCTAAGTGCTATATCTAACTGCTTCTTGAAAACACACTGTTTTGGCCTCATCGACTTCCTGTGGTAATGAATTCCACAGACTCATCGCCCTCTGGGTGAAGAAACCTCTCCTCATTTCTATCCTGAATTGTCTGCCCCATGTCGTCAGACTGTGACCCCTGGTTCTGAATACACTCCTCATCAGGAGCATCCTTCCTTTCCGAACTTCAGCGAATGCAATCTTATTCGACTCGATCTCTCCTCTTACGTCAGTCCCCACCATCCCAGGAATCAGTCTGGTAAACCTTCGCTGCACTCCCTGTGGAGCAAGAACATTCTTCCTCATATAAGGAGACCAAAACTGCACAAAATATTCCAGGTGTGGCTTCTTCACGGCCCTGTGTAACTGCAGCAAGACATCCCTGCTCCAGTACTCTAATCCTCTCCATGAAGCCCTGCATACCATTTATATTGGGTTGTTAATTGGTAGTGGCAGGTATTGATAGTAAGTTAAAGTTTTTCCTTTATTTCCTTTTATTTAAAAACTGTTAAACTGATAATTGTGAATCTATGTTATATGATGGTTAATTCTGTATTGAAATTAAAGTTTGCTTTAACATAAAGGATACCTCTTGGTCAAAGTCACCACTCTTGGGGTGAAGTATCCTTTCCTCAGTTTTATAAATTGAACAATTGTTTGGAATTTCCGTCCCGTCTGGTATCCTAACAAAAGTTGGGGTCCGGTCCGGTAGCGTAAAGGAGGACTTTTCAAGGTCAATGACATTGGGTTTGCCAGTGTCGTTTCTGGTGTCCAGGTCGATGCCAGGTGGATTGTCTGGTTTCGCTCCTTTCAGACTTTACTGCAGCGGTTCTGATACAATTCCGTGTCTTCATCGGCATTTTAAGAGTCAACCACATTGCTGTGGGTCTGGAGTCACATGTAGACCAGACCAGGTAAGGACGGCAGATTTCCTTCCCGAAAGGACATTAGTGAACCAGATGGGCTTTTAGAACCACAGAATCCCTATAGTGGAGAACGAGGCCATTTGGCCCAGTGAGTCTGCACTGACCCTCTTAAAGAACACCCGACCCAGGCCCACGCCGCCCGCTCTTTTCCTGTCACCCCACCTAACGTGCACACTACGCGGTAATTTTTAGCACGGTCAATCCACTGAACCTGCACATATTTAGGCTGCGAGAGGAAACCGGAGCACCCGGAGGAAACCCATGGGGAGAACGTGCAAACCCCACACAGACGGTCACCCAAGGCCGGAATGGAAGCCGTGTCCCTGGCGCCGTGAGGCAGCCGCGCTAACCAACGTGCTGCCCAACAATGGACAATGGTTTCTTGGCCACCATTACTGAGGCTAGCTTTTAAATCCAGATTTTACTGATCAGATTCAAAGTTCACCAACTGTCGTGCCTGGATTCAAACCCGTCTCCCCAGAACAATTTGGGCCTTCGGATTACCAGAGCACCCAAAGCTCTTACCATCCCATGAAATGGATTAATTGGAGCGTAATCACTGTTGTAACATAGGAAATGCCACAACCCAAACTGAGCGCAGCCTGATCCCAGATCAGCAAATAAGCATTTGGTTTTGATTGCGGAATAGATATCGTCTCTACATCAATGGAAAGAATGAACCCCGGAGCTTGGGGGGCGAGGGCTAGACACAGGAATCAATCAGTCCCCCCACTATCCCGAGGTGAAAATGTCGAGGTCTGAGTCACCAAACTGTGGCCTCCTCCAGCAACCAGTTGAAGGAGCAGAGGGGCCGGGCGCCTCCTCTGTTTTTCCTTCTGGTGAACTTAAACAAATTGATGTGTCCCATTTTGTTCCGGCAGGCACGACCAGGGCTCCACGAGATGGGGAAATTCCGGGAGTCGACTACCACTTCATTACCCTGTCGGAGTTTCAGGCTCTGGAGCGGGCAGGGGGGCTTCTGGAAAGCGGAAAGTTTGACGGTAAACCTCTCTCTGTATTCTCAGCGCATGAGCGCACTTCACTGGAATGTCTGGACAGTAGGACGCCATTCAGCCCATCGTGGCTGCCCAACCATTCACTGGGATCGCAGATGATCAGATACTTCAATACCTTGTGCGGCCACACTATCTCCATAACACCAGACTGATTCCTGGGATGACGGGACTGAAGTATAAGGAGAGGTAGAGTCGGTTAGGATTGTATTCGCTGGAGTTCAGAAGAATGAGGGGGAGATCTCATAAAAACCGATAAAAGTCTGACAGGACTAGACAATGTAGATGCAATAAGGATGTTCCCAATGGTGGGTGCATCCAGAACCAGGAGTCACAGTCTCAGGATACGGGATAGACAGAGATAAGGGGAAATGTCTTCACTCAGAGAGTGGTCGACCTGTGGAATTCGTTACCACGGAAAGTAGTTGAGGCCAATGTGTTCAAGAAGCAGTTAAATATAGCCCTTGGGGTGAAAGGGATCGAAGGATGGGGGGGGGGGGGGGGGGGGAGGTGGGATTGGCCAATTGAGTTGGATGATCAGCTCTGAGGAACCAACAAGGGAACAGGCCATCTTTGACTGAGGTATGTGCAATGAGGAAGGATTAGTTCATAATCTAGTTGTGTTAGAACCCTTGGGAATGAGTGACCATAATATGATTGAATTCTTTATCAAGGTGGATAGTGAGGTAGTTGATTCTGAGACCAGGAGCCTGAACCTCAATAAAGGTAACTATGATATTATGAGGCATGAGTTGGCTATGATGGACTGGCAAACATTAATGAAAGGAAGGATAGTGGGCAGGAAATGGCAGGCATTCAAGGGACAAGTAGGTGAACTCCAGAAGTTGTTTATTCTTATTTGGTGTAAGAGTAGAAAGGAAACTGTGGCCAAACCATGGCTTACCAGGAAAATTAGAGATAGTATTAGATTCAAAGACTCTAAATACAAATTAGCAACAAAATGCAATAGACCTAAGGATTGGCACCAGTTTAAAATTCAGCAAAGGCGGACCAAGGATTGATTAAGAAGGATATACAATATGAAAGTAAGCTAGCGGAGAATATAACTTACTGTAAAAATTTCTATAGGTATGTAAAGAGAAATAGATTGATAAAAATTAATGTAGGCCTCTTACAGTCAGAAACAGGGGAAGTCAAAACGTGGAACAAAGAAATGGCTGAGGTACTAAATTCTTACTTCACTTCTATTTTCACAAAGCAAGACATGAATAATGTACCGGATGATACAAAGTTGGGTGGGAGGGTGAGCTGTGAGGAGGATACAGAGATGCTTCAGCAGTATTTATACAGGCTGAGTGGGCACACGCATGGCAGATGCAGAATAATGTGGATAAATGTGAGGTTTACCGCTTTGGTAACAAAATTAGGAAGGAAGATTATTATTTGAATGGGTGTAAATTGAGAAGGCTGGATACTCCGCGAGACCTTGGTGTTCAGTCGCTGAAAGTAAGCAGGCAGTAACGAAGGCAAATGGTATGTTGGTTTCAGGGCAAGAGGATTTGAGTATAAAAATAGGGATGTTTTACTGCAATTGTATAGGGCATTGGTGAGGCCACACCTGGAGTATTGGGTGCAGTTTTGGTGCCCTTACCTGTGGAAGGAAGTTCTTACTATAAAGGGAGTGCAGCAAAGGTTTACCAGGCTGATTCCTGGGATGGCCGGACTGTTAGATGAGGATAGATTTAATCAGTTATTATATTCATTGGAGTTTGGAAGAGTGAGAGGGGATCTCATAGAAGCTTACAAAATTCTAACAGGATTAACAGGATTCTAACATTGAAAACAGCACGAGTGGAGAGTGAGCCGGGACATTGAAAACAGCGCGAGAGGAGAGAGAGCCGGGACATTGAAAACAGCGCGAGTGGAGAGAGAGCCGGGACAGTGAAAACAGCGCGAGTGGAGAGTGAGCCGGGACATTGAAAACAGCGCGGGAGGTGAGTGAGCCGGGACATTGAAAACAGCGCGAGTGGAGAGTGAGCCGGGACATTGAAAACAGCGCGAGTGGAGAGAGAGCCGGGACATTGAAAACAGCGTGAGTGGAGAGTGAGCCGGGACATTGAAAACAGCGCGAGTGGAGAGAGAGCCGGGACATTGAAAACAGCGCGAGTGGAGAGTGAGCCGGGACATTGAAAACAGCGCGAGTGGAGAGTGAGCCGGGACATTGAAAACAGCGCGAGTGGAGAGTGAGCCGGGACATTGAAAACAGCGCGAGTGGAGAGAGAGCCGGGACATTGAAAACAGCGCGAGAGGAGAGTGAGCCGGGACATTGAAAACAGCGCGAGTGGAGAGTGAGCCGGGACATTGAAAACAGCGCGAGTGGAGAGTGAGCCGGGACATTGAAAACAGCGCGAGTGGAGAGTGAGCCAGGACATTGAAAACAGCGCGGGAGGAGAGAGAGCCGGGACATTGAAAACAGCGTGAGTGGAGAGTGAGCCGGGACATTGAAAACAGCGCAAGTGGAGAGTGAGCCGGGACATTGAAAACAGCGCGAGTGGAGAGTGAGCCAGGACATTGAAAACAGCGCGAGTGGAGAGTGAGCCGGGACATTGAAAACAGCGCGAGTGGAGAGTGAGCCGGGACATTGAAAACAGCGCGAGTGGAGAGAGAGCCGGGACATTGAAAACAGCGCGAGTGGAGAGTGAGCCGGGACATTGAAAACAGCGCGAGTGGAGAGTGAGCCGGGACATTGAAAACAGCGCGAGTGGAGAGTGAGCCGGGACATTGAAAACAGCGCGAGTGGAGAGTGAGCCGGGACATTGAAAACAGCGCGAGTGGAGAGAGAGCCGGGACATTGAAAACAGCGTGAGTGGAGAGTGAGCCGGGACATTGAAAACAGCGCGAGTGGAGAGTGAGCCGGGACATTGAAAACAGCGCGAGTGGAGAGTGAGCCGGGACATTGAAAACAGCGCGAGTGGAGAGTCAGCCGGGACATTGAAAACAGCGCGAGTGGAGAGAGAGCCGGGACATTGAAAACAGCGCGAGTGGAGAGTGAGCCGGGACAGTGAAAACAGCGCGAGTGGAGAGAGAGCCGTGACATTGAAAACAGCGCGAGTGGAGAGTGAGCCGGGACATTGAAAACAGCGCGAGTGGAGAGTGAGCCGGGACATTGAAAACAGCGCGAGTGGAGAGTGAGCCGGGACGTTGAAAACAGCGCGAGTGGAGAGAGAGCCGGGACGTTGAAAACAGCGCGAGTGGAGAGAGAGCCGGGACATTGAAAACAGCGCGAGTGGAGAGAGAGCCGGGACATTGAAAACAGCGCGAGTGGAGAGTGAGCCGGGACATTGAAAACAGCGCGAGTGGAGAGTGAGCCGGGACATTGAAAACAGTGCGAGTGGAGAGTGAGCCGGGACATTGAAAACAGCGCGAGTGGAGAGAGAGCCGGGACATTGAAAACAGCGCGAGAGGAGAGTGAGCCGGGACATTGAAAACAGCGCGAGTGGAGAGTGAGCCGGGACATTGAAAACAGCGCGAGTGGAGAGTGAGCCGGGACATTGAAAACAGCGCGAGTGGAGAGTGAGCCGGGACATTGAAAACAGCGCGAGTGGAGAGAGAGCCGGGACATTGAAAACAGCGCGAGAGGAGAGTGAGCCGGGACATTGAAAACAGCGCGAGTGGAGAGTGAGCCGGGACATTGAAAACAGCGCGAGTGGAGAGTGAGCCGGGACATTGAAAACAGCGCGAGTGGAGAGTGAGCCAGGACATTGAAAACAGCGCGGGAGGAGAGAGAGCCGGGACATTGAAAACAGCGTGAGTGGAGAGTGAGCCGGGACATTGAAAACAGCGCAAGTGGAGAGTGAGCCGGGACATTGAAAACAGCGCGAGTGGAGAGTGAGCCAGGACATTGAAAACAGCGCGAGTGGAGAGTGAGCCGGGACATTGAAAACAGCGCGAGTGGAGAGTGAGCCGGGACATTGAAAACAGCGCGAGTGGAGAGAGAGCCGGGACATTGAAAACAGCGCGAGTGGAGAGTGAGCCGGGACATTGAAAACAGCGCGAGTGGAGAGTGAGCCGGGACATTGAAAACAGCGCGAGTGGAGAGTGAGCCGGGACATTGAAAACAGCGCGAGTGGAGAGTGAGCCGGGACATTGAAAACAGCGCGAGTGGAGAGAGAGCCGGGACATTGAAAACAGCGTGAGTGGAGAGTGAGCCGGGACATTGAAAACAGCGCGAGTGGAGAGTGAGCCGGGACATTGAAAACAGCGCGAGTGGAGAGTGAGCCGGGACATTGAAAACAGCGCGAGTGGAGAGTCAGCCGGGACATTGAAAACAGCGCGAGTGGAGAGAGAGCCGGGACATTGAAAACAGCGCGAGTGGAGAGTGAGCCGGGACAGTGAAAACAGCGCGAGTGGAGAGAGAGCCGTGACATTGAAAACAGCGCGAGTGGAGAGTGAGCCGGGACATTGAAAACAGCGCGAGTGGAGAGTGAGCCGGGACATTGAAAACAGCGCGAGTGGAGAGTGAGCCGGGACGTTGAAAACAGCGCGAGTGGAGAGAGAGCCGGGACGTTGAAAACAGCGCGAGTGGAGAGAGAGCCGGGACATTGAAAACAGCGCGAGTGGAGAGAGAGCCGGGACATTGAAAACAGCGCGAGTGGAGAGTGAGCCGGGACATTGAAAACAGCGCGAGTGGAGAGTGAGCCGGGACATTGAAAACAGTGCGAGTGGAGAGTGAGCCGGGACATTGAAAACAGCGCGAGTGGAGAGAGAGCCGGGACATTGAAAACAGCGCGAGAGGAGAGTGAGCCGGGACATTGAAAACAGCGCGAGTGGAGAGTGAGCCGGGACATTGAAAACAGCGCGAGTGGAGAGTGAGCCGGGACATTGAAAACAGCGCGAGTGGAGAGTGAGCCGGGACATTGAAAACAGCGCGAGTGGAGAGTGAGCCGGGACATTGAAAACAGCGCGAGTGGAGAGTGAGCCGGGACATTGAAAACAGCGCGAGTGGAGAGTGAGCCGGGACATTGAAAACAGCGCGAGTGGAGAGAGAGCCGGGACATTGAAAACAGCGCGAGTGGAGAGTGAGCCGGGACATTGAAAACAGCGCGAGTGGAGAGTGAGCCGTGACATTGAAAACAGCGCGAGTGGAGAGTGAGCCGGGACATTGAAAACAGCGCGAGAGGAGAGAAAGCCGGGACATTGAAAACAGCGCGAGTGGAGAGTGAGCCGGGACATTGAAAACAGCGTGAGTGGAGAGTGAGCCGGGACATTGAAAACAGCGCGAGTGGAGAGAGAGCCGGGACATTGAAAACAGCGCGAGTGGAGAGTGAGCCGGGACATTGAAAACAGCGCGAGAGGAGAGTGAGCCGGGACATTGAAAACAGCGCGAGTGGAGAGTGAGCCGGGACATTGAAAACAGCGCGAGTGGAGAGTGAGCCGGGACATTGAAAACAGCGCGAGTGGAGAGTGAGCCGGGACATTGAAAACAGCGCGAGTGGAGAGAGAGCCGGGACATTGAAAACAGCGCGAGTGGAGAGTGAGCCGGGACATTGAAAACAGCGCGAGTGGAGAGAGAGCGGGAGATTTTTAAAGCGCGGGAGGAGAGAAAGCCGGGACATTGAAAACAGCGCGAGTGGAGAGAGAGCCGGGACATTGAAAACAGCGCGGGAGGAGAGAGAGCCGGGAGATTGAAAACAGCGCGAGTGGAGAGTGAGCCGGGACGTTGAAAACAGCGCGAGTGGAGAGAGAGCGGGAGATTTTTAAAGCGCGGGAGGAGAGAAAGCCGGGACATTGAAAACAGCGCGAGTGGAGAGAGAGCCGGGACATTGAAAACAGCGCGGGAGGAGAGAGAGCCGGGAGATTGAAAACAGCGCGAGTGGAGAGTGAGCCGGGACGTTGAAAACAGCGCGAGTGGAGAGAAAGCCGGGAGATTTAAAAAGCGCGGGAGGAGAGAAAGCCGGGACATTGAAAACAGCGCGAGTGGAGAGTGAGCCGGGACGTTGAAAACAGCGCGAGTGGAGAGTGAGCCGGGACGTTGAAAACAGCGCGAGTGGAGAGAAAGCCGGGAGATTTAAAAAGCGCGGGAGGAGAGAAAGCCGGGACGTTGAAAAGAGCGCGAGTGGAGAGTGAGCCGGGACGTTGAAAACAGCGCGAGTGGAGAGAGAGCCGGGACAGTGAAAACAGCGCGAGTGGAGAGAGAGCCGGGACATTGAAAACAGCGCGAGTGGAGAGTGAGCCGGGACATTGAAAACAGCGCGAGTGGAGAGTGAGCCGGGACGTTGAAAACAGCGCGAGTGGAGAGAGAGCGGGACATTTAAAAAGCGCGGGAGGAGAGAAAGCCGGGACATTGAAAACAGCGCGAGTGGAGAGAAAGCCGGGAGATTTAAAAAGCGCGGGAGGAGAGAGAGCCGGGAGATTTAAAAAGCGCAGGAGCTGCGAGTCAGAGTGGAGATTTAAAAAGATCGCGGCCTAGTTTCGGGAGGAGGAAGAGCAGTCTCTGTCAGGGAGAGAACCTGAGAACATCTAAGACACTCAGAAGGCAAGAAGGTAAATAAATGATTTTTACTCATTTTTACTTTTATACCTTATTCAAAATGTGTGCCGGGGGGAAACTGAAGTGACATCACAGAAAAGCTGTGACCTGAGTGGCTGGTTGGGAATCTACACTAAATTAAAAAAATTAAGCATTGGTAACTAATTAAACATAATTACTTAATTATAATTTAGAGGGATATCTAAGCCAGAGATCGGAGAGTACTATATTTAGCTTTCGCATTTATATTAGAAATCTAGTGCTAGGAAACAGATAGTTAACAGTAACTTTAAAAACATAAAAAAATATATAATTTTTTAAAAAAAAGTTTGAATTTTAATTAATTGACGCAATGTCAGTTAGAGGGGTGCAGTGCTCTGACTGTGAGATGTGGAAGGTCCGGGAGGCTTCCAGCGTCCCGGATGGCTTCATCTGCAGAAAGTGCACCCAACTGGAGCTCCTCACAGACCGCATGGTTCGGTTGGAGCAGCAATTGGATGCACTTAGGAGCATGCAGGTGGCGGAAAGCGTCATAGATCGCAGTTACAGAAATGTGGTCACACCCAAGGTGCAGACAGAGAAATGGGTGACCACCAGAAAGGGCAGGCAGTCAGTGCAGGAATCCCCTGTGGTTGTCCCCCTCTCGAACAGGTATACCCCTTTGGATACTGTCGGGGGGGATAGCCTATCAGGGGAAAATAGCAGCAGCCAGAGCAGTGGCACCACGGCTGGCTCTGATGTTCGGAAGGGAGGGTCAAAGCGCAGAAGAGCAATAGTAATATGGGACTCTATAGTCAGGGTCACAGATAGGCGTTTCTGTGGACGTGAAAGAGACTCCAGGATGGTATGTTGCCTCCCTGGTGGCAGGGTCCAGGATGTCTCCGAACGGGTAGAGGGCATCCTGAAGGTGGAGGGCAAACAGGCAGAGGTTGTTGTACATATTGGTACTAACGACATAGGCAGGAAGGTGCATGAGGTCCTGCAGCAGGAGTTCAGGGAGCTAGGCAGAAAGTTAAAAGACAGGACCTCTAGGGTTGTAATCTCGGGATTACTCCCTGTGCCACGTGCCAGTGAGGCTAGAAATAGGAAGATAGAGCAGCTAAACACGTGGCTAAACAGCTGGTGTAGGAGGGAGGGTTTCCGTTATCAGGACCACTGGGAGCTCTTCCGGGGCAGGTGTGACCTATATAAGAAGGACGGGTGCATCTAAACTGGAGAGGCATAAATATCCTGGCCGCGAGGTTTGCTAGTGTCACACGGGAGGGTTTAAACTAGTATGGCAGGGGGGTGGGCACGGGAGCAGTAGGTCAGAAGGTGAGAGCATTGAGGGAGAACTAGGGAATAGGGACAGTGGGGCTCTGAGGCAGAGCAGACCGGGAGAAGTTGCTGAACACAGTGGGTCTGGTGGCCTGAAGTGCATATGTTTTAATGCAAGAAGTATTACGGGTAAGGCAGATGAACTTAGTTCCAAGTACTAATCCAAGCTCTATGATGTTGTTGCCATTACAGAGACCTGGTTGAGGGAAGGGCAGGATTGGCAGCTAAACGTTCCAGGATTTAGATGTTTCAGGCGGGATAGAGGGGGATGTAAAAGGGGTGGCGGAGTTGCACTACTGGTTAGGGAGAATATCACAGCTGTACTGCGGGAGGACACCTCAGAGGGCAGTGAGGCTAAATGGGTAGAGATCAGGAAGAAGAAGGGTGCAGTCACAATGTTGGGGGTTTACTACAGGCCTCCCAACAGCCAGCGGGAAATAGAGGAGCAGATAGGTAGACAGATTTTGTAAAAGAATAAAAACGACAGGGTTGTGGTGATGGGAGACTTCAACTTCCCCAATATTGACTGGGACTCACTTAGTGCCAGGGGCTTAGACGGGGCGGAGTTTGTAAGGAGCATCCAGAGGGCTTCTTAAAACAATATGTAGACAGTCAAACTAGGGAAGGGGCGGTACTGGACCTGGTATTGGGGAATGAGCCCGGCCAGGTGGTAGATGTTTCAGTAGGGGAGCATTTCGGGAACAGTGACCACAATTCAGTAAGTTTTAAAGTGCTGGTGGACAAGGATAAGAGTGGTCCTAGGATGAATGTGCTAAATTGGGGGAAGGCTAATTATAACAATATTAGGCGGGAACTGAAGAACATAGATTGGGGGCAGATGTTTGAGGGCAAATCAACATCTGACATGTGGGAGGCTTTCAAATGTCAGTTGAAAGGAATTCAGGACCGGCACATTCCTGTGAGGAAGAAGGATAAATACGGCAATTTTCGGGAACCTTGGATAACGAGAGATATTGTAGGCCTCGTCAAAAAGAAAAAGGAGGCATTTGTCAGGGCTAAAAGGCTGGGAACAGACGAAGCCTGCGTGGAATATAAGGAAAGTAGGAAGGAACTTAAGCAAGGAGTCAGGAGGGCTTGGAGGGGTCACGAAAAGTCATTGGCAAATAGGGTTAAGGAAAACCCCAAGGCTTTTTATACGTACATAAAAAGCAAGAGGGTAGCCAGGGAAAGGGTTGGCCCACTGAAGGATAGGCAAGGGAATCTATGTGTGGAGCCAGAGGAAATGGGTGAGGTACTAAATGAATACTTTGCATCAGTATTCACCAAAGAGAAGAAATTGGTAGACGTTGAGTCTGGAGAAGGGTGTGTAGATAGCCTGGGTCACATTGAGATCCAAAAAGACGAGGTGTTGGGTGTCTTAAAAAATATTAAGGTAGATAAGTCCCCAGGGCCTGATGGGATCTACCCCAGAATACTGAAAGAGGCTGGAGAGGAAATTGCTGAGGACTTGACAGAAATCTTTGGATCCTCACTGTCTTCAGGTGATGTCCCGGAGGACTGGAGAATAGCCAATGTTGGTCCTCTGTTTAAGAAGGGTAGCAAGGATAATCCAGGGAACTACAGGCCGGTGAGCCTTACTTCAGTGGTAGGGAAATTACTGGAGAGAATTCTTCGAGACAGGATCTACTCCCATTTGGAAGCAAATGGACGTATTAGTGAGAGGCAGCATGGTTTTGTGAAGGGGAGGTCGTGTCTCACTAACTTGAAGGGGAGGTCGTGTCTCACTAACTCCTTTTCGAGGAGGTCACTAAGATGATTGATGCAGGTAGGGCAGTGGATGTTGTCTATATGGACTTTAGTAAGGCCTTTGACAAGGTCCCTCATGATAGACTAGTACAAAAGGTGAAGTCACATGGGATCAGGGGTGAGCTGGCAAGGTGGATACAGAACTGGCTCGGTCATAGAAGGCAGAGAGTAGCAATAGAAGGATGCTTTTCTAATTGGAGGGCTGTGACCAGTGGTGTTCCACAGGGATCAGTGCTGGGACCTTTGCTCTTTGTAGTATATATAAATGATTTGGAGGAAAATGTAACTGGTCTGATTAGTAAGTTTACAGATGACGCAAAGGTTGGTGGAATTGCGGATAGCAATGAGGACTGTCAGAGGATACAGCAGGATTTAGATTGTTTGGAGACTTGGGCGGAGAGATGGCAGATGGAGTTTAATCCGGACAAATGTGAGGTGATGCATTTTGCAAGGTCTAATGCAGGTAGGGAATATACAGTGAATGGTAGAACCCTCAAGAGTATTGAAAGTCAAAGAGATCTAGGAGTACAGATCCACAGGTCACTGAAAGGGGCAACACAGGGTGGAGAAGGTAGTCAAGAAGGCATACGGCATGCTTGCCTTCATTGGCCAGGGCATTGAGTATAAGAATTGGCAAGTCATGTTGCAGCTGTATAGAACCTTAGTTAGGCCACACTTGGAGTATAGTGTTCAATTCTGGTCGCCACACTACCAGAAGGATGTGGAGGCTTTAGAGAGTGTGCAGAAGAGATTTACCAGAATGTTGCCTGGTATGGAGGGCATTAGCTATGAGGAGCGGTTGAATAAACTCAGTTTGTTCTCACTGGAACGAAGGAGGTTGAGGGGCGACCTGATAGAGGTCTACAAAATTATGAGGGGCATAGACAGAGTGGATAGTCAGAGGCTTTTCCCCGGGGTAGAGGGGTCAATTACTAGGGGGCATAGGTTTAAGGTGAGAGGGGCAAGGTTTAGAGCAGATGTAGATGTACGAGGCAAGTTTTTTACGCAGAGGGTAGTGGGTGCCTGGAACTCGCTACCGGAGGAGGGAAATGTCTTCACCCAGAGAGTGGTGAATCTGTAGAATTCGCTACCTCAGAAAGTAGTTGAGGCCAAAACGTGTAATTTCAAGAAGGAATTAGATTTAGCTCTTGGGGCTAAAGGGATCATGGGATAGGGGGGAAGGTGGGATCAGAGTATTGAACTTGATGATCAGCCATGATCATAGTGAATGACGGAGAAGGCACGATATGTCAAATGGCCTCCTGCTTCTATTTTCTGTGGTTCTCTGATCCTTTACTGTATTATCAATCATAAATCGATCGATCACGGCTTTAAACATGCACAAATGAATGAGCTTCCCCGCCTCCTGGGGTATATAATGTTAAAGGTTCACCCCCTGTGTAAAGACGCTCCTCCTCCATCTCCGCTTGGTCCTCAGTGGCTTGCCCCTCATTTTGAAATTGTGACCCCCCCCCGGCATTGTGTTCCTATCCCCCCCGGAATTGTGACCTATCCCCGTAACCTCCTCCAGCACCTACAGCCCTTTGACAAAGGGTCATCTAGACTCGAAACGTCAAGCTCTTTTCTCTCCCAAGAGATGCTGCCACACCAGCTGAGATTTTCCAGCATTTTTTCTTTTGGTTTTTTGATTCCAGCATCCGCAGTAATTTGCTTTTATACAGCCCGCCCGACCTCTGTAACCTCCTCCAGTCCCTACAACCCTCCCTATCTATGTAACCTGCTCAACCCCTACAACCCTCCCTATCTCTGTAACCTCCTCAACCCCTATAACCCTCCCTATCTCTGTAACCACCTCCAGTCCCTTACAGCCCTCCCTATCTCTATAACCTCCTCCAATACCTATAACCCTCGCTTTCCCTATAACCGTTACTCTGTATCTAACCCCAATGCTGTGCCTGTCCTGGAGAGTTTGACGTGGACAGTGTAGACGGAGCTTTACTCTGTATCTAACCCTGTGCTGTACCTTCCTGGGAGTGTTTAATGGGGACAGTGTAGAGGGAGCTTTACTCTGTATCTAACCCCGTGCTGTACCTGTCCTGGGAGTGTTTGATGGGGACAGTGTAGAGGGAAGTTTACTCTGTATCTAACCCCGTGCTGTACCTGTCCTGGGAGTGTTTGATGGGGACAGTGCAGAGGGAGCTTTACTCTGTATCTAACCCCGTGCTGTACCTGTCCTGGGAGTGTTTGATGGGGACAGTGTAGAGGGAGCTTTACTCTGTATCTAATCCCATGCTGTACCTGTCCTGGGAGTGTTTCATGGGGACCGTGTAGAGGGAGCTTTACTCTGTATCTGACCCTGTGGTGTACCTGCCCTGGGAGTGTTTGATGGGGACAGTGCAGAGGGAGCTTTACTCTGTATCTAACCCTGTGCTGTACCTGTCCTGGGAGTGTTTGATGGGGACAGTGTAGAGGGAGCTTTACTCTGTATCTGACCCTGTGGTGTACCTGCCCTGGGAGTGTTTGATGGGGACAGTGCAGAGGGAGCTTTATTCTGTTTCTAACCCCGTGCTATACCTATCCTGGGAGTGTTTGATGGGGACAGTGTGGAGGGAGCTTTACTCTGTATCTAACCCCGTGCTGTACCTGTCCTGGGAGTGTTTAATGGGGACAGTGTCGAGGGAGCTTTACTCTGTATCTAACCCCGTGCTGTACCTGTCCCGGAAGTGTTTGATGGGGACAGTGTGGAGGGAGCTTTACTCTGTATCTAACCCCATGCTGTACCTGTCCTGGGAGTGTTTCTTGGGGACAGTACAGAGGGAGCTTTACTCTGTATCTAACCTGTGGGATGCAGTTTCTTTGTGAGTAACTGATATTCTCTGCTCTTTTGCAGGAAACTATTATGGAACACCTGTGCCCCCAATTCTTCCCACTGATGCCAACTTAATCCTTGAGCCCTCCATGCTGAGGCACCCCTCACGTAGCAAGTCGTTCATCAATTTGGAACGGGGGTCTGGCAGGGAAGAGGGTCCAGGTAGCAGGTTTGGAGAGCTGCAGGAGCCTGCGATGCACCCAGGTGAGCATGCCGTCCTCCTGGCCAATCTGTTCCCTTGCATCGAAGCATGTTGCTACTCACATGAGTCTTGGGTGTCTCGGGCTTTGCGGTGGGTTTAAGGTAGGTGGCGCTGCCAGGCCAGGCGCTGGCACCAGCTGTGGCCTTGGCTGTCATCGTTAATCGGAAAAGATTAACACAGCGCCCCACCGAAGGCCTGTGTAGGACGGAGGATCTGTGTGGGGGTTTGGTGATGGGGGAATGGAAGATCAGAGAGGTGCATGGATTGGGAGATCGTGGTGATGGTGGCGGTGGATTCGCAGATATGGAACACAAGTATTCAGGCATGAACTGGGCCTCAACCCCCATACTGAATAATCACATGGGATTGTCCAGAAACGGGAGCTTTAGCCCGGACCCTGGTGTCGCGCGCATATCCGGTGACCCCGGTGTCGTCTGCTTATCCCGGGGAGCACGGTGTCGCGTACTTATCCGGGGACCCCGGTGTCGTCTGCTTATCCCGGGGAGCACGGTGTCGTGCGCTTATCCCGGGGAGCTCGGTGTCGCGCGCTTATCCTGGGGAGCACGGTGTCGCGTGCTTCTCCCGGGGAGCTCGGTGTCGTGTGCTTATCCCGGGGAGCACGGTGTCGTGCGCTTATCCCGGGGAGCTCGGTGTCGCGCGCTTATCCTGGGGAGCACGGTGTCGCGTGCTTCTCCCGGGGAGCTCGGTGTCGTGTGCTTCTCCCGGGGAGCTCGGTGTCACGCGCTTATCCCGGGGAGCACGGTGTCGCGTGCTTCTCCCGGGGAGCTCGGTGTCGTGTGCTTCTCCCGGGGAGCTCGGTGTCACGCGCTTATCCCGGGGAGCACGGTGTCGTGTGCTTATCCCAGGGAGCACGGTGTCGTGTGCTTATCCCGGGGAGCACGGTGTCGTGTGCTCATCCCGGGGAGCACGGTGTCGTGTGCTTATCCCGGGGAGCACGGTGTCGTGTGCTTATCCCGGGGAGCACGGTGTCGCGCGCTTATCCCGGGGAGCACGGTGTCGTGTGCTTATCCCGGGGAGCACGGTGTCGTGTGCTTATCCCGGGGAGCACGGTGTTGCGCGCTTATCCCGGGGAGCACGGTGTCGCGTGCTTATCCCGGGGAGCACGGTGTCGTGTGCTTATCCCGGGGAGCACGGTGTCGCGGGCTTATCCCGGGGAGCACGGTGTCGCGTGCTTATCCCGGGGAGCACGGTGTCGCGTGCTTATCCCGGGGAGCACGGTGTCGCGGGCTTATCCCGGGGAGCACGGTGTCGCGGGCTTATCCCGGGGAGCACGGTGTCGCGTGCTTATCCCGGGGAGCACGGTGTCGTGTGCTTATCCCGGGGAGCACGGTGTCGTGTGCTTATCCCGGGGAGCACGGTGTTGCGCGCTTATCCCGGGGAGCACGGTGTCGCGCACTTATCCCGGGGAGCACGGTGTCGCGCGCTTATCCCGGGGAGCACGGTGTCGCGCGCTTATCCTGGGGAGCACGGTGTCGCGCACTTATCCCGGGGAGCACGGTGTCGCGCGCTTATCGCGGGGAGCACGGTGTCGCGCACTTATCCCGGGGAGCACGGTGTCGCGCGCTTATCCCGGGGAGCACGGTGTCGCGCGCTTATCCCGGGTAGCACGGTGTCGCGCGCTTATCCCGGGGAGCACTGTCGCGCGCTTATCCCGGGGAGCACGGTGTCGCGCGCTTATCCCGGGGAGCACGGTGTCGCGCGCTGATCCCGGGGAGCACGGTGTCGCGCGCTGATCCCAGGGAGCACGGTGTCGCGCGCTGATCCCGGGGAGCACGGTGTCGCGCGCTGATCCCGGGGAGCACGGTGTCGCGCGCTGATCCCGGGGAGCACGGTGTCGCGCGCTGATCCCGGGGAGCACGGTGTCGCGCGCTTATCCCGGGGAGCACGGTGTCGCGCGCTGATCCCGGGAGCACGGTGTCGCGCGCTGATCCCGGGGAGCACGGTGTCGCGCGCTGATCCCGGGGAGCACGTGGTCGCGCGCTTATCCCGGGGAGCACGGTGTCGCGCGCTGATCCCGGGAGCACGGTGTCGCGCGCTGATCCCGGGGAGCACGATGTCGTGTGCTTATCCCGGGGAGCACGGTGTCGCGCGCTTATCCCGGGGAGCACGATGTCGCGCGCTTATCCCGGGGAGCACGGTGTCGTGCGCTTATCCCGGGGAGCACGGTGTCGCGCGCTTTCCCAGGGAGCACGGTGTCGCGCTCTTATCCCGGGGAGCACGGTGTCATGCGCTTATCCCGGGGAGCACTGTCGTGCGCTTATCCCGGGGAGCACGGTGTCGCGCGCTGATCCCGGGGAGCACGGTGTCGCGCGCTGATCCCGGGGAGCACGGTGTCGCGCGCTGATCCCGGGGAGCACGGTGTCGCGCGCTGATCCCGGGGAGCACGGTGTCGCGCGCTGATCCCAGGGAGCACGGTGTCGCGCGCTGATCCCGGGAGCACGGTGTCGCGCGCTGATCCCGGGGAGCACGGTGTCGCGCGCTGATCCCGGGGAGCACGTGGTCGCGCGCTTATCCCGGGGAGCACGGTGTCGCGCGCTTATCCCGGGGAGCACGGTGTCGCGCGCTTATCCCGGGGAGCACGATGTCGCGCGCTGATCCCGGGAGCACAGTGTCGCGCGCTGATCCCGGGGAGCACGGTGTCGCGCGCTGATCCCGGGGAGCACGTGGTCGCGCGCTTATCCCGGGGAGCACGGTGTCGCGCGCTTATCCCGGGGAGCACGGTGTCGCGCGCTGATCCCGGGGAGCACGGTGTCGCGCGCTTATCCCGGGGAGCACGGTGTCGCGCGCTGATCCTGGGGAGCACGGTGTCGCGCGCTTATCCCGGGGAGCACGGTGTCGCGCGCTGATCCCGGGGAGCACGTGGTCGCGCGCTTATCCCGGGGAGCACGGTGTCGCGCGCTTATCCCGGGGAGCACGGTGTCGCGCGCTTATCCCGGGGAGCACGGTGTCGCGCGCTTATCCCGGGGAGCACGATGTCGCGCGCTTATCCCGGGGAGCACGGTGTCGCGCGCTTATCCCGGGGAGCACGGTGTCGCGCGCTTTCCCAGGGAGCACGGTGTCGCGCTCTTATCCCAGGGAGCACGGTGTCACGCGCTTATCCCGGGGAGCACTGTCGTGCGCTTATCCCGGGGAGCACGGTGTTGCTCGCTTATCCCGGGGAGCACGGTGTTGTATGCTTATCCCGAGGAGCACGGTGTCGCGCGCTTAGAACAAAGAACAAAGAAATGTACAGCACAGGAACAGGCCCTTCGGCCCTCCAAGCCCGTGCCGACCATGCTGCCCGACTAAACGACAATCTTCTACACTTCCTGGGTCCGTATCCCTCTATTCCCATCCTATTCATGTATTTGTCAAGATGCCCCTTAAATGTCACTATCGTCCCTGCTTCCACCACTTCCTCCGGTAGCGAGTTCCAGGCACCCACTACCCTCTGCGTAAAAAACTTGCCTCATACATCGACTCTAAACCTTACCCCTCTCACCTTAAACCTATGCCCCCTAGTAATTGATCCCTCTACCCTAAGGAAAAGCCTCCGACTATCCACTCTGTCTATGCCCCTCATAATTTTGTATACCTCTATCAGGTCTCCCCTCAACCTCCTTCGTTGCAGTGAGAACAAACCGAGTTTATTCAACCGCTCCTCATAGCTAATGCCCTCCATACCAGGCAACATTCTGGTAACTCTCTTCTGCACCCTCTCTAAAGCCTCCACATCCTTCTGGTAGTGTGGCGACCAGAATTGAACACTATACTCCAAGTGTGGCCTAACTAAGGTTCTATACAGTTGCAACATGACTTGCCAATTCTTATACTCAATGCCCCGGCCAATGAAGGCAAGCATGCCGTATGCCTTCTTGACTACCTTCTCCACCTGTGTTGCCCCTTTCAATGACCTGTGGACCTGTACTCCTAGATCTCTTTGACTTTCAATACTCTTGAGGGTTCTACCATTCACTGTATATTCCCTACCTGCATTAGACCTTCCAAAATGCATTACCTCACATTTGTCCGGATTAAACTCGATCTGCCATCTCTCCGCCCAAGTCTCCAAACAATCTAAATCCTGCTGTATCCTCCGACAGTCCTCATCGCTATCCGCAATTCCACCAACCTTTGTGTCGTCTGCAAACTTACTAATCAGACCAGTTACATTTTCCTCCAAATCATTTATATATACTACAAAGAGCAAAGGTCCCAGCACTGATCCCTGTGGAACACCACTGGTCACAGCCCTCCAATGAGAAAAGCATCCTTCCATTGCTAGTCTCTGCCTTCTATGGCCTAGCCAGTTCTGTATCCACCTTGCCAGCTCACCCCTGATCCCGTGTGACTTCACCTTTTGTACTAGTCTACCATGAGGGACCTTGTCAAAGGCCTTACTGAAGTCCATATAGACAACATCCACTGCCCTACCTGCATCAATCACCTTAGTGACCTCCTCGAAAAACTCTATCAAGTTAGTGAGACACGACCTCCCCTTCACAAATCCGTGCTGCCTCTCACTAATACGTCCATTTGCTTCCAAATGGGAGTAGATCCTGTCTCGAAGAATTCTCTCCAGTAATTTCCCTACCACTGAAGTAAGGCTCACCGGCCTGTAGTTCCCGGGATTATCCTTGCTACCCTTCTTAAACAGAGGAACAAAATTGGCTATTCTCCAGTCCTCCGGGACATCCCCTGAAGACAGCGAGGATCCAAAGATTTCTGTCAAGGCCTCAGCAATTTCCTCTCCAGCCTCCTTCAGTATTCTGGGGTAGATCCCATCAGGCCCTTCTCCAGACTCAACATCTACCAATTTCTTCTCTTTGGTGAATACTGATGCAAAGTATTCATTTAGTACCTCGCCCATTTCCTCTGGCTCCACACATAGATTCCCTTGCCTATCCTTCAGTGGGCCAACCCTTTCCCTGGCTACCCTCTTGCTTTTTATGTACGTGTAAAAAGCCTTGGGATTTTCCTTAACCCTATTTGCCAATGACTTTTCGTGACCCCTTCTCACCCTCCTGACTCCTTGCTTAACTTCCTTCCTACTTTCCTTATATTCCTCGCAGGCTTCGTCTGTTCCCAGCCTTTTAGCCCTGACAAATGCCTCCTTTTTCTTTTTGACGAGGCCTACAATATCTCTCGTCATCCAAGGTTCCCGAAAATTGCCGTATTTATCCTTCTTCCTCACAGGAACATGCCGGTCCTGAATTCCTTTCAACTGCCACTTGAAAGCCTCCCACATGTCAGATGTTGATTTGCCCTCAAACATCCGCCCCCAATCTATGTTCTTCAGTTCCCGCCTAATATTGTTATCATTAGCCTTCCCCCAATTTAGCACATTCATCCTAGGACCACTCTTATCCTTGTCCACCAGTACTGTAAAACTTACTGAATTGTGGTCACTGTTACCGAAATGCTCCCCTACTGAAACGTCTACCACCTGGCCGGGCTCATTCCCCAATACCAGGTCCAGTACCGCCCCTTCCCTAGTTGGACTGTCTACATATTGTTTTAAGAAGCCCTCCTGGATGCTCCTTACAAACTCCGCCCCGTCTAAGCCCCTGGCACGAAGTGAGTCCCAGTCAATATTGGGGAAGTTGAAGTCTCCCATCACCACAACCCTGTTGTTTTTACTCTTTTCCAAAATCTGTCTACCTATCTGCTCCTCTATCTCCCGCTGGCTGTTGGGAGGCCTGTAGTAAACCCCCAACATTGTGACTGCACCCTTCTTATTCCTGATCTCTACCCATATAGCCTCACTGCCCTCTGAGGTGTCCTCCCTCAGTACAGCTGTGATAGTCTCCCGAACCAGTAGCGCACCTCCGCCTCCCCTTTTACATCCCCCTCTATCCCGCCTGAAACATCTAAATCCTGGAACGTTTAGCTGCCAATCCTGCCCGTCCCTCAACCAGGTCTCTGTAATGGCAACAACATCATTGTTCCAAGTAGTAATCCAAGCTCTCAGTTCATCTGCCTTACCCGTAATACTTCTTGCATTAAAACATATGCACTTCAGGCCACCAGACCCGCTGTGTTCAGCAACTTCTCCCTGTCTGCTCTGCCTCAGAGTCACACTGTCCCTATTCCCTAGTTCTCCCTCAATGCTCTCACCTTCTGACCTATTGCTCCCGTGCCCGCCCCCCTGCCATACTAGTTTAAACCCTCCCGTGTGACACTAGCAAACCTCGCGGCCAGGATATTTATGCCTCTCCGGTTTAGATGCAACCCGTCCTTCTTATACAGGTCACACCTGCCCCGGAAGAGCTCCCAGTGGTCCAGATAATGGAAACCCTCCCTCCTACACCAGCTGTTTAGCCACGTGTTTAGCTGCTCTATCTTCCTATTTCTAGCCTCACTGGCACGTGGCACAGGGAGTAATCCCGAGATTACAACCCTCGAGGTCCTGTCTTTTAACTTTCTGCCTAGCTCCCTGAACTCCTGCTGCAGGACCTCATGCCCCTTCCTGCCTATGTCGTTAGTACCAATATGTACAACGACCTCTGCCTGTTTGCCCTCCCCCTTCAGGATGCCCTCTACCCGTTCAGAGACATCCTGGACCCTGGCACCAGGGAAGCAACATACCATCCTGGAGTCTCTTTCACGTCCACAGAAGCGCCTGTCTGTGCCCCTGACTATAGAGTCCCCTATTACTATTACTCTTCTGCGCTTTGACCCTCCCTTCCGAACATCAGAGCCAGCCGTGGTGCCACTGCTCTGGCTGCTGCTATTTTCCCCTGATAGGCTATCCCCCCCCGACAGTATCCAAAGGGGTATATCTGTTCGAGAGGGGGACAACCACAGGGGATTCCTGCACTGACTGCCTGCCCTTTCTGGTGGTCACCCATTTCTCTGTTTGCACCTTGGGTGTGACCACATTTACATAACTGCCACCTATGATGCTTTCCGCCACCTGCATGCTCCTAAGTGCATCCAATTGCTGCTCCAACCGAACCATGCGGTCTGTGAGGAGCTCCAGTTGGGTGCACTTTCTGCAGATGAAGCCATCCGGGACGCTGGAAGCCTCCCGGACCTGCCACATCTCACAGTCAGAGCACAGCACCCCTCTAACTGACATTGCGTCAATTAATTACAATTAAAATTAAAAAAAAATTCTTTTTAAATATTTTTTTTTAAATTTCAAAGTTACTGTTAACTATCTGTTTCCTAGCACTAGATTTCTAATAAAAATGCGAAAGCTAAATATAGTACTCTCCGATCTCTGGCTTAGATATCCCTCTAAATTGTAATTAAGTAATTATGTTTAATTAGTTACCAATGCTCAATTTTTTTAAATTTAGTGTAGAATCCCAACCAGCCACTCAGGTCACAGCTTTTCTGTGATGTCACTTCAGTTTCCCCCCGACACACACACACAATTTGAAAAAGGTACAGAAGTAAAAATGAGTAAAAATCACTTACTTACCTTCTTATTGTTAATAATAAAATATGGTACTTACCTCACACCAATGGGTTTTATTATTAGGTTAGAGGAGGAGGGCGGGTGGGAGACACTACACGTGTAGTGTCTCGGGTTTCCTCTCCACCAGAATTTATTGGTGAGGGTCTTCCCAGAAGTCGAACTTCCTGTTCCCGCCTTAAATACTAAAATATTTTTAAAAAACAGAAAAGAGGGACCGAAAACGGGACCAGGTAAGTGTTTTTAAAGGACAGACTTACCTCCCAGCAATCACTTCCGCACTGCCCCCGCTGAAATTGACTCACCAGCTCTTCTCCCGCCGAAATCGACTGGCCTGCCCCTGCAAAGACAAGTGTTTTTAATGGACAGACTTACCTCCCAGCAATCACTTCCGCACTGCCCCCGCTGAAATTGACTCACCAGCTCTTCTCCCACCGAAAACGACTGGCTTGCCCCTGCAAAGACAACTGTTTTGAAAGGACAGACTTACCTCCCAGCAATCACTTCCGCACTGCCCCCGCTGAAATTGACTCACCAGCTCTTCTCCCGCCGAAATCGACTGGCTTGCCCCTGCAAAGACAAGTGTTTTTAAAGGACAGACTTACCACCCAGCAATCACTTCCGCACTGCCCCCGCTGAAATTGACTCACCAGCTCTTCTCCCGCCGAAATCGACATTATCCCGGGGAGCACGGTGTCGCGCGCTTATCCCGGGGAGCACGGTGTCGCGCGCTTATCCCGGGGAGCACGGTGTCGCGCGCTTATCCCGGGGAGCACGGTGTCGCGCGCTTATCCCGGGGAGCACGGTGTCGCGCGCTTATCCCGGGGAGCACGGTGTTGCACGCTTATCCCGGGGAGCACGGTGTCGTGCGCTTATCCCAGGGAGCACAGTGTTGCGCGCTTATCGTGGGGAGCACGGTGTTGTGTGCTTATCCTGGGGAGCACGGTGTTGTGTGCTTATCCCGGGGAGCACGGTGTTGTGCATTTATCGCTGGGAGCACGGTGTTGCGCGCTTATCCCGGGAAGCACGGTGTTGCGCGCTTATCCCGGGAAGCACGGTGTCGTGTGCTTATCCCGGGGAGCATGGTGTCGCGCGCTTATCCCGGGGAGCACGGTGTCGCGCGCTTATCCCGGGGAGCTCGGTTTCGCGCGCTTATCCCGGAGAGCACGGTGTCGCGCGCTTATCCCGGGGAGCTCGGTGTCGCGTGCTTATCCCGGGGAGCACGGTGTCGCGCGCTTATCCCGGGGAGCACGGTGTCGCGCGTTTATCCCGGGGAGCACGGTGTCGCGCGCTTATCCCGGGGAGCACGATGTCGCGCGCTTATCCCAGGGAGCACGGTGTCGCGTGCTTATCCCTGGGAGCACGGTGTCGCGCGCTTATCCCGGGGAGCACGGTGTCGCGCGCTTATCTCGGGGAGCAAGGAGTCGCGCGCTTATCCCGGGGAGGACGGTGTCGCGTGCTCATCCCGGGGAGCACGATGTCGCGCGCTTATCCCAGGGAGCACGGTGTCGCGTGCTTATCCCGGGGAGCACGGTGTCGCGCGCTTATCCCGGGGAGCACGGTGTCGCGCGCTTATCCCAGGGAGCGCGGTGTCGCGCGCTTATCCCAGGGAGCGCGGTGTCGCGCGCTCATCCCAGGGAGCGCGGTGTCGCGTGCTTATCCTGGGGAGCACGGTGTCGCGCGCTTATCCCAGGGAGCACGGTGTCGCGTGCTCATCCCGGGGAGCGCGGTGTCGCGCGCTCATCCCGGGGAGCACGATGTCGCGCGCTTATCCCAGGGAGCACGATGTCGCGCGCTTATCCCAGGGAGCACGATGTCGCGCGCTTATCCCAGGGAGCGCGGTGTCGCGCGCTCATCCCGGGGAGCACGATGTCGCGCGCTTATCCCAGGGAGCACGGTGTCGCGCGCTTATCCCAGGGAGCACGGTGTCGCGCGCTTATCCCAGGGAGCACGGTGTCGCGTGCTTATCCCAGGGAGCACGGTGTCGCGCACTAATCCCGGGGAGCACGGTGTCGCGTGCTTATCCCAGGGAGCACGGTGTCGCGCGCTTATCCTGGGGAGCACGGTGTCGCGGGCTTATCCCGGGGAGCACGGTGTCGCGCGCTTATCCCGGGGAGCACAGTGTCGCGCGCTTATCCCGGGGAGCACGGTGTCGCGCGCTTATCCCGGGGAGCACGGTGTCGCGCGCTTATCCCGGGGAGCACGGTGTCGCGCGCTTATCCCGGGGAGCACGGTGTCGCGCGCTTATCCCGGGGAGCACGGTGTCGCGCGGTTATCCCAGAGAGCACGGTGTCGCGCACTAATCCCGGGGACCCCGGGGCCGCACGCTTATCCCGGGGAGCACGGTGTCGCGCCGTGATTCTGGCCGGGGTCTCCCAGTATGCAAGGTTATCTGCTGGACAGCGATTTGATTCTGACACCGTGATTCATTGACAGGCTTGATAGCTGCCACGAGCAACGGCCATCTGACTGGCTCAACCACCCATCAGATTACAGCACCAGCTGGGATTGGCCTCAACGGGTTAATGGAGGGGACTGTGGAACGTACGATTACAACAAACACAAAGGACAAATCACAACCCAACATCTCCACAAGGCAAGCACAATGTATTGAGTACGAATCTTATCCCATCCTCCACTTTAACCCTCTGATATACCCCACACCCCTCACTGTAACACTGATACACCCCTCACTGTAACACTGATATACCCCACACCCCTCACTGTAACACTGATATATCCCACAGCCCTCACTGTAACACACTGTTATACCCCACACCCCTCACTGTAACACTGATATATCCCACACCCCTCACTGTAACACTCTGATTCGCCCCACACCCCTCACTGTAACACTGATATATCCCACACCCCTCACTGTAACACTCTGATATATCCCACACCCCTCACTGTAACACTCTGATATACCACACACCCCTCACTGTAACACTCTTATATACCCCACACCCCTCACTGTAACACTCTGATATACCCCACAACCCTCACTGTAACACTGATATATCCCACACCCCTCACGGGAACACTCTGATATACCCCACACCCCTCACTGTAACACTGATATATCCCACACCCCTCACTGTAACACTGATATATCCCACACCCCTCACTGTAACACTCTGATATATCCCACATCCCTCACTGTAACACTCTGATATACCCCACACCCCTCACAGTAACACTGATATATCCCACACCCCTCACTGTAACACTGATATACCCCACACCTCTCACTGTAACACTCTGATATACGCCACTCCCCTCACAGTAACACTGATACATCCCACACCCCTCACAGTAAAACTCTGATATACCCCACTCCCCTCACTGTAAAACTCTGATATATCCCACATCCCTCACAGTAACACTCTGATATATCCCACACCCTTCACTGTAACACTCTGATATACCCCACACCCCCCACTGTAACACTCTGATGTACCCCTCACTGTAACATTCTGATATACCCCACACCTCTCACTGTAACACTCTGATATATCCCACACCCCTCACTGTAACACTCTGATGTACCCCACACCCCTCACTGTAACACTGATACACCCCTCACTGTAACACTCTGATATATCCCACACACCTCACTGTAACAGTCTGATATACCCCACACCCCTCACTGTAACACTGATATACCCCACACCCCTCACTGTAACACTGATATATCCCACAGCCATCACTGTAACACACTGTTATACCCCACACCCCTCACTGTAACACTGATATATCCCACATCCCTCACTGTAACACTCTGATATATCCCACACCCCTCACTGTAACACTCTGATTCACCCCACACCCCTCACTGTAACACTGATGTACCCCACACCCCTCACTGTAACACTCTGATATACCACTCACAGTAACACTGATATAACTCACACCCCTCACTGTAACACTGATATATCCCACACCCCTCACTGTAACACACTGATATACCCACACCCCTCACTGTAACACTCTGATACACCCCACACCCCTCACTGGAACTCTGATATATCCCACACCCCTCACTGTAACACTCTGATATACCCAACACCCCTCACTGGAACTCTGATATATCCCACACCCCTCACTGTAACGCTCTGATATACCCCACACCCCTCACTGTAACACTCTGATATACCCCACACCCCTCACTGTAACACTGATATATCCCACACCCCTCACGGGAACACTCTGATATACCCCACACCCCTCACTGTAACACTGATATATCCCACACCCCTCACTGTAACACTCTGATATATCCCACACCCCTCACAGTAACACTGATATATCCCACACCCCTCACTGTAACCCTCTGATATACCCCACACCCCTCACTGTAACACTCTGATATATCTCACACCCCTCACTGTAACACTCTGATATATTCCACACCCCTCACTGGAACTCTGATATATCCCACACCCCTCACTGTAACACTCTGATATATCCCACCCCCCTCACTAACACTCTGATATACCCACACCCCTCACTGGAACTATGGTATATCCCACCCCCCTCACTGTAACACTCTGATATACCCACACCCCTCACTGGAACTATGGTATATCCCACACCCCTCAGTGTAACACTGATACACCCCACACCCCTCACTGTAACACTGATATATCCCACAGCCCTCACTGTAACACACTGTTATACCCCACACCCCTCACTGTAACACTGATATATCCCACACCCCTCACTGTAACACTCTGATATATCCCACACCCCTCACTGTAACACTGATATATCCCACACCCCTCACTGTAACACTCTGATATACCCCACACCCCTCTGTAACACTGATATACCCCACAACCCTCACTGTAACACAGATATATCCCACACCCCTCACGGGAACACTCTGATATACCCCACACCCCTCACTGTAACACTGATATATCCCACACCCCTCACTGTAACACTGATATATCCCACACCCCTCACTGTAACACTCTGATATACCCCACACCCCTCACTGTAACACTCTGATATACCCCACACCCCTCACTGTAACACTCTGATTTACCCCACGCACCTCACTGTAACACTGATATACTCCACACCCCTCACTGTAACACTCTGATATACCCCACTCCCCTCACTGTAAAACTCTGATATATCCCACATCCCTCACAGTAACACTCTGATATATCCCACACCCTTCACTGTAACACTCTGATATATCCCACACCCCTCACTGTAACACTGATATATCCCACACCCCTCACTGGAACTCTGATATACCACTCACAGTAACACTCTGATATACCCCACACCCCTCACTGTAAAACTCTGATATATCCCACACCCCTCACAGTAACACTCTGATATACCCTACATCCCTCACTGTAACACTCTGATATACCCCACACCCCTCACTGTAAGACTCTGATATACCCCACATCCCTCACTGTAACACTCTGATGTACGCCACACCCCTCACTGCAACACTGATATACCCCACACCCCTTACTGTAACACTAATATACCCCACACCCCTCACTGTAACACTCTGATATACTCCACACCCCTCACAGTAACACTCTGATATACCCCACACCCCTCAATGGAACACTCGGATATCTCCCACATTCCTCACTGTAACACTCTGATATACCCCTCACTGTAACACTCTGATATACCCCACACCCCTCACTGGAACGCTCTGATATACCCCACACTGTAACACTGATCTACCCCACACCCCTCACATTAGCACTCTTGATATACCCCACACCCCTCACAGTAACACTGATATACCCCACACCCCTCACTGTAACACTCTGATACACCATACACCCCACACTGTAACACTCTGATATATATCATAGAATTTACAGTGCAGAAGGAGGCCATTCGGCCCATCGAGCCTACACCGGCCCGCGGAAAAGTACCCTACCCAAGGTCAACACCTCCACCCTATCCCCATAACCCAGTAACCCCACCCAACACGAAGGCCAATTTTGGACACTAAGGGCAATTTATCATGGCCAATCCACCTAACTTGCACATCTTTGGACTGTGGGAGGAAACCCACGCACCCACGGGGAGGATGTGCAGACTCCGCACGAACAGTGACCCAAGCCAGAATCGAACCTGGGACCCTGGAGCTGTGAAGCAATTGTGCTTCCACAATGCTACCGTGCTGTACCACTCTGATACACTCTGATACCCCTCACTGTAACACTCTGATATACCCCACACCTCTAACTGTAACACTCTGATATACCACTGACAGTAACACTCTGATATACCCCACACCCCTCACTGTAACACTGATATATCCCACACCCGTCATTGTAACACTCTGATATATCCCGCACCCCTCACTGTAAAACTCTGATATACCCCACACCCCTCACAGTAGCACTGATACATCCGACACCCCTCACAGTAACACTCTGATATACCCCACAGCCCTCACAGTAACACTCTGATATACCCCACACCCCTCACAGTTAGACTCTGATATACCCCACATCCCTCACTAACACTCTGATATACCCACACCCCTCACTGGAACTATGGTATATCCCACCTCCCTGACTGTAACACTCTGATATACCCATACCCCTCACTGGAACTATGGTATATCCCACACCCCTCAGTGTAACACTCTGATATATCCCACACCCCTCACTGTAACACTGATACACCCCACACCCCTCATTGTAACACTGATATATCCCACAGCCCTCACTGTAACACTGTTATACCCCACACCCCTCACTGTAACACTGATATATCCCACACCCCTCACTGTAACACTCTGATATATCCCACACCCCTCACTGTAACACTCTGATTCACCCCACACCCCTCACTGTAACACTGATATATCCCTCACCCCTCACTGTAACACTCTGATATACCCCACACCCCTCTGTAACACTCTGATATACCCCACAACCCTCACTGTAACACTGATATATCCCACACCCCTCACGGGAACACTCTGATATACCCCACACCCCTCACTGTAACACTGATATATCCCACACCCCTCACTGTAACACTGATATATCCCACACCCCTCACTGTAACACTCTGATATACCCCACACCCCTCACTGTAACCCTCTGATATACCCCACACCCCTCACTGTAACACTCTGATTTACCCCACGCACCTCACTGTAACACTGATATACTCCACACCCCTCACTGTAAAACTCTGATATATCCCACATCCCTCACAGTAACACTCTGATATATCCCACACCCTTCACTGTAACACTCTGATATATCCCACACCCCTCACTGTAACACTGATATATCCCACACCCCTCACTGGAACTCTGATATACCACTCACAGTAACACTCTGATATACCCCACACCCCTCACTGTAAAACTCTGATATATCCCACACCCCTCACAGTAACACTCTGATATACCCTACATCCCTCACTGTAACACTCTGATATACCCCACACCCCTCACTGTAAGACTCTGATATACCCCACATCCCTCACTGTAACACTCTGATGTACGCCACACCCCTCACTGCAACACTGATATACCCCACACCCCTTACTGTAACACTAATATACCCCACACCCCTCACTGTAACACTCTGATATACTCCACACCCCTCACAGTAACACTCTGATATACCCCACACCCCTCAATGGAACACTCGGATATCTCCCACATTCCTCACTGTAACACTCTGATATACCCCACACTGTAACACTGATCTACCCCACACCCCTCACATTAGCACTCTGATATACCCCACACCCCTCACTGGAACGCTCTGATATACCCCACACTGTAACACTGATATACCCCACACCCCTCACTGTAACACTCTGATACACCATACACCCCACACTGTAACACTCTGATATATATCATAGAATTTACAGTGCAGAAGGAGGCCATTCGGCCCATCGAGTCTACACCGGCCCCCGGAAAAGTACCCTACCCAAGGTCAACACCTCCACCCTATCCCCATAACCCAGTAACCCCACCCAACACGAAGGCCAATTTTGGACACTAAGGGCAATTTATCATGGCCAATCCACCTAACCTGCACATCTTTGGACTGTGGGAGGAAACCCACGCACCCACGGGGAGGATGTGCAGACTCCGCACGAACAGTGACCCAAGCCAGAATCGAACCTGGGACCCTGGAGCTGTGAAGCAATTGTGCTTCCACAATGCTACCGTGCTGTACCCCTCTGATACACACCACACCCCTCACTGTAACACTAATATACCCGACACCCCTCACTGTAACACTCTGATATATCCCGCACCTCTCACTGAAACACTCTGATATATCCCACACCCCTCACTGTAACACTCTGATATACCCCACACCCCTCACTGTAACACAAATATACCCCACACCCCTCACAGTAACAATCTGATATATCCCACACCCCTCACTGTAACACTGATATACCCCACACCCCTCACAGTAACGCTCTGATATACCCCACACGCCTCACTGTAACACTCTGATATACCCCACACCCCTCACTGTAACACTAATATTCCCCACACCCCTCACAGTAACACTCTGATATATCCCACAACCCTCGCTGTAACACTCTGATATATCCCACACCCCTCACAGTAACACTGATACACCCCTCACAGTAACACTCTGATATACCCCACACCCCTCACAGTAACACTCTGATATACCCCACACCCCTCACTGTAACACTAATATAACCCTCACAGTAACACTCTGATACATCCCACACCCCTCACTGTAACACTCTGATATATCCTGCACCCCTCATTGTAACACTCTGATATACCCCACACCCCTCACTGTAACACTCTGATATACCCCACACCCCTCACTGTAACACTAATATCCCCCTCACAGTAACACTCTGATATACCCCTCACTGTAACACTGATATACCCCACACCTCTAACTGTCACACTGATATACCCCACACCCCTCACTGTAACACTCTGATATACCCCACACCCCTCACTGGAACACTCTGATATACCCCACACCCCTCACTGTAACACACTGATATATCTCACACCCCTCACCGTAACACTGATATATCCCACACCCCTCATTGTAACACTCTGATATACCCCACACCCCTCACTGTAACACTCTGATATACGCCACACCCCTCACTGTAACACTCTGATATACCCCACACCCCTCACAGTAACACTTATACATCCCACACCCCTCACAGTAAAACTCTGATATACCCCACACCCCTCACAGTAACACTCTGATATACCCCACACCCCTCACTGTAACACTGATATACCCCACACCCCTCACTGTAACACTAATATACCCCACACCCCTCACAGTAACACTCAGATATACCACTCACAGTAACACTCTGATATACCCCACACCCCTCACTGTAACACTGATATATCCCACACCCGTCATTGTAACACTCTGATATATCCCGCACCCCTCACTGTAAAACTCTGATATATCCCAGACCCCTCACTGTAACACTCTGATAGACCCCACACCCCTCACAGTAGCACTGATACATCCGACACCCCTCACAGTAACACTCTGATATACCCCACAGCCCTCACAGTAACACTCTGATATACCCCACACCCCTCACAGTTAGACTCTAATACACCCCACATCCCTCACTGTAACACTCTGATATACCCTACACCCCTCACAGTAACACTCTGATAAACCCCACATCCCTCACTGTAACACTCTGATGTACCCTACACCCCTCACAGTAACACTCTGATAAACCCCACATCCCTCACTGCAACACTCTGATATACCCCACACCCCTTACTGTAACACTAATATACCCCACACCCCTCACTGTAACACTGATATACCCCACACCCCACACTGTAACACTGATATATTCCACACCCCTCACAGTAGCACTGATACATCCGACACCCCTCACAGTAACACTCTGATATACCCCACAGCCCTCACAGTAACACTCTGATATACCCCACACCCCTCACAGTTAGACTCTGATATACCCCACATCCCTCACTAACACTCTGATATACCCACACCCCTCACTGGAACTATGGTATATCCCACCTCCCTGACTGTAACACTCTGATATACCCATACCCCTCACTGGAACTATGGTATATCCCACACCCCTCAGTGTAACACTCTGATATATCCCACACCCCTCACTGTAACACTGATACACCCCACACCCCTCATTGTAACACTGATATATCCCACAGCCCTCACTGTAACACTGTTATACCCCACACCCCTCACTGTAACACTGATATATCCCACACCCCTCACTGTAACACTCTGATATATCCCACACCCCTCACTGTAACACTCTGATTCACCCCACACCCCTCACTGTAACACTGATATATCCCTCACCCCTCACTGTAACACTCTGATATACCCCACACCCCTCTGTAACACTCTGATATACCCCACAACCCTCACTGTAACACTGATATATCCCACACCCCTCACGGGAACACTCTGATATACCCCACACCCCTCACTGTAACACTGATATATCCCACACCCCTCACTGTAACACTGATATATCCCACACCCCTCACTGTAACACTCTGATACACCCCACACCCCTCACTGTAACCCTCTGATATACCCCACACCCCTCACTGTAACACTCTGATTTACCCCACGCACCTCACTGTAACACTGATATACTCCACACCCCTCACTGTAAAACTCTGATATATCCCACATCCCTCACAGTAACACTCTGATATATCCCACACCCTTCACTGTAACACTCTGATATATCCCACACCCCTCACTGTAACACTGATATATCCCACACCCCTCACTGGAACTCTGATATACCACTCACAGTAACACTCTGATATACCCCACACCCCTCACTGTAAAACTCTGATATATCCCACACCCCTCACAGTAACACTCTGATATACCCTACATCCCTCACTGTAACACTCTGATATACCCCACACCCCTCACTGTAAGACTCTGATATACCCCACATCCCTCACTGTAACACTCTGATGTACGCCACACCCCTCACTGCAACACTGATATACCCCACACCCCTTACTGTAACACTAATATACCCCACACCCCTCACTGTAACACTCTGATATACTCCACACCCCTCACAGTAACACTCTGATATACCCCACACCCCTCAATGGAACACTCGGATATCTCCCACATTCCTCACTGTAACACTCTGATATACCCCTCACTGTAACACTCTGATATACCCCACACCCCTCACTGGAACGCTCTGATATACCCCACACTGTAACACTGATCTACCCCACACCCCTCACATTAGCACTCTGATATACCCCACACCCCTCACTGGAACGCTCTGATATACCCCACACTGTAACACTGATATACCCCACACCCCTCACTGTAACACTCTGATACACCATACACCCCACACTGTAACACTCTGATATATATCATAGAATTTACAGTGCAGAAGGAGGCCATTCGGCCCATCGAGTCTACACCGGCCCCCGGAAAAGTACCCTACCCAAGGTCAACACCTCCACCCTATCCCCATAACCCAGTAACCCCACCCAACACGAAGGCCAATTTTGGACACTAAGGGCAATTTATCATGGCCAATCCACCTAACCTGCACATCTTTGGACTGTGGGAGGAAACCCACGCACCCACGGGGAGGATGTGCAGACTCCGCACGAACAGTGACCCAAGCCAGAATCGAACCTGGGACCCTGGAGCTGTGAAGCAATTGTGCTTCCACAATGCTACCGTGCTGTACCACTCTGATACACACCACACCCCTCACTGTAACACTAATATACCCGACACCCCTCACTGTAACACTCTGATATATCCCGCACCTCTCACTGAAACACTCTGATATATCCCACACCCCTCACTGTAACACTCTGATATACCCCACACCCCTCACTGTAACGCAAATATACCCCACACCCCTCACAGTAACAATCTGATATATCCCACACCCCTCACTGTAACACTGATATACCCCACACCCCTCACAGTAACGCTCTGATATACCCCACACGCCTCACTGTAACACTCTGATATACCCCACACCCCTCACTGTAACACTAATATTCCCCACACCCCTCACAGTAACACTCTGATATATCCCACAACCCTCGCTGTAACACTCTGATATATCCCACACCCCTCACAGTAACACTGATACACCCCTCACAGTAACACTCTGATATACCCCACACCCCTCACAGTAACACTCTGATATACCCCACACCCCTCACTGTAACACTAATATAACCCTCACAGTAACACTCTGATACATCCCACACCCCTCACTGTAACACTCTGATATATCCTGCACCCCTCATTGTAACACTCTGATATACCCCACACCCCTCACTGTAACACTCTGATATACCCCACACCCCTCACTGTAACACTAATATCCCCCTCACAGTAACACTCTGATATACCCCTCACTGTAACACTGATATACCCCACACCTCTAACTGTCACACTGATATACCCCACACCCCTCACTGTAACACTCTGATATACCCCACACCCCTCACTGGAACACTCTGATATACCCCACACCCCTCACTGTAACACACTGATATATCTCACACCCCTCACCGTAACACTGATATATCCCACACCCCTCATTGTAACACTCTGATATACCCCACACCCCTCACTGTAACACTCTGATATACGCCACACCCCTCACTGTAACACTCTGATATACCCCACACCCCTCACAGTAACACTTATACATCCCACACCCCTCACAGTAAAACTCTGATATACCCCACACCCCTCACAGTAACACTCTGATATACCCCACACCCCTCACTGTAACACTGATATACCCCACACCCCTCACTGTAACACTAATATACCCCACACCCCTCACAGTAACACTCAGATATACCACTCACAGTAACACTCTGATATACCCCACACCCCTCACTGTAACACTCTGATATATCCCACACCCGTCATTGTAACACTCTGATGGACCCTTCACCCCTCACAGTAACACTCTGATAAACCCCACATCCCTCACTGCAACACTCTGATATACCCCACACCCCTTACTGTAACACTAATATACCCCACACCCCTCACTGTAACACTGATATACCCCACACCCCACACTGTAACACTGATATATTCCACACCCCTCACAGTAACACTCTGATATACCCCACACCCCTCACAGTAACGCTCTGATATACCCCACACTGTAACACTCTGATCTACCCCACACCCCTCACAGTAACACTGATATACCCCACACCCCTCACTGTAACACTCTGATACACCATACACCCCACACTAACACTGATATATATCATAGAATTTACAGTGCAGAAGGAGGCCATTCGGCCCATCGAGTTTACACCGGCCCCCGGAAAATTACCCTACCCAAGGTCAACACCTCCACCCTATCCCCATAACCCAGTAACCCCACCCAACACGAAGGCCAATTTTGGACACTAAGGGCAATTTATCATGGCCAATCCACCTAACCTGCACATCTTTGGACTGTGGGAGGAAACCCACGCACCCACGGGGAGGATGTGCAGACTCCGCACGAACAGTGACCCAAGCCAGAATCGAACCTGGGACCCTGGAGCTGTGAAGCAATTGTGCTTCCACAATGCTACCGTGCTGTACCACTCTGATACACCCCACACCCTTCACAGTAACACTGATATACCCCACACCCCTCACTGTAACACTCTGATATGAACATAGACCCCAAGATCTCTCTGCTCCTCCACATTGCCAAGAACTCTACCGTTAACCCTGTATTCCGCATTCATATTTGTCCTTCCAAAATGGACAACCTCACACTTTTCAGGGTTAAACTCCATCTGCCACTTCTTAGCCCAGCTCTGCATCCTATCTATGTCTCTTTGCAGCCGACAACAGCCCTCCTTCCTATCCACAACTCCACCAATCTTTGTATCGTCTGCAAATTTACTGACCCACCCTTCAACTCCCTCATCCATGTCATTCATGAAAATCACAAACAGCAGAGGACCCAGAACTGATCCCTGCGGTACGCCACTGGTAACTGGGATCCAGGCTGAATATTTGCCATCCACCACCACTCTCTGACTTCTATCGGTTAGCCAGTTTGTTATCCAACTGGCCAAATTTCCCACTATCCCATGCCTCCTTACTTTCTGCATAAGCCTACCATGGGGAACTTTATCAAATGCCTTACTAAAATCCATGTACACTACATCCACTGCTTTACCTTCATCCACATGCTTGGTCACCTCCTCAAAGAATTCAATAAGATTTGTTAGGCAAGACCTACCCCTCACAAATCCGTGCTGACTATCCCTAATCAAGCAGTGTCTTTCCAGATGCTCAGAAATCCTATCCTTCAGTACCCTTTCCATTACTTTGCCTACCACCGAAGTAAGACTAACTGACCTGTAATTCCCAGGGTTATCCCTAGTTCCTTTTTTGAACAGGGGCACGACATTCGCCACTCTCCAATCCCCTGGTACCACCCCTGTTGACAGTGAGGATGAAAAGATAATTGCCAACGGCTCTGCAATTTCATCTCTTGCTTCCCATAGAATCCTTGGATATATCCCGTCAGGCCCGGGGGACTTGTCTATCCTCAAGTTTTTCAAAATGCCCAACACATCTTCCTTCCTAACAAGTATTTCCTCGAGTTTTCACACTGTCCTCTCCAACAAAATCGCCCCTCTCATTTGTAAATACAGAAGAAAAGTACTCATTCAAGACCTCTCCTATCTCTTCAGACTCAATACACAATCTCCCGCTACTGTCCTTGATTGGACCTACCCTCGCTCTAGTCATTCTCATATTACTCACATATGTCTAAAAGGCCTTGGGGTTTTCCTTGATCCTACCCGCCAAAGATTGTTCATGCCCTCTCTTAGCTCTCCTAATCCCTTTCTTCAGTTCCCTCCTGACTATCTTGTATCCCTCCAATGCCCTGTCTGAACCTTGTTTCCTCAGCCTTACATAAGTCACCTTTTTCCACTTAACAAGACATTCAACCTCTCTTGTCAACCATGGTTCCCTCACTCGACCATCTCTTCCCTGCCTGACAGGGACATACATATCAAGGACACGTAGCACCTGTTCCTTGAACAAGTTCCACATTTCACTTGTGTCCTTCCCTGCCAGCCTATGTTCCCAACTTATGCACTTCAATTCTTGTCTGACAACATCGTATTTACCCTTCCCCCAATTGTAAACCTTGCCCTGTTGCACGTACCTATCCCTCTCCATTACTAAAGTGAAAGTCACAGAATTGTGGTCACTATCTCCAAAATGCTCCCCCACTAACAAATCTATCACTTGCCCTGGTTCATTACCAAGTACTAAATCCAATATTGCCCCTCCTCTGGTCGGACAATCTGTGTTAGAAAAGCTTCCTGGACACACTGCACAAACACCACCCCATCCAAACTATTTGATCTAAAGAGTTTCCACTCAATATTTGGGAAGTTAAAGTCACCCATGACTACTACCCTGTGACTTCTGCACCTTTCCAAAATCTGTTTCCCAATCTGTTCCTCCACATCTCTGCTACTATTGGGGGGCCTATAGAAAACTCCTAACAAGGTGACTGCTCCTTTCCTATTTCTGACTTCAACCCATACTACCTCAATAGGGTGATACTCCTCGAACTGCCTTTCTGCAGCTGTTATACTATCTCTAATTAATAATGCCACCCCCCCCCCACCTCTTTTACCACCCTCCCTAATCTTATTGAAACATCTATAACCAGGGACCTCCAACAACCATTTCTGCCCCTCTTCTATCCATGTTTCCGTGATGGCCACCACAGCGTAGTCCCAAGTACCGATCCATGCCTTAAGTTCACCCACCTTATTCCTGATGCTTCTTGCGTTGAAGTATACACACTTCAACCCATCTCCGTGCCTGCAAATACTCTCCTTTGTCAGTGTTCCCTTCCCCACTGCCTCATTACACGCTTTGGCGTCCTGAATATCGGCTACCTTAGTTGCTGGACTACAAATCCGGTTCCCATTCCCCTGCCAAATTAGTTTAAACCCTCCCGAAGAGTACTAGCAAACCTCCCTCCCAGGATATTGGTGCCCCTCTGGTTCAGATGCAACCCGTCCTGCTTGTACAGGTCCCACCTTCCCCAGAATGCGCTCCAATTATCCAAATACCTGAAGCCCTCCCTCCTACACCATTCCTGCAGCCACGTGTTCAACTGCACTCTCTCCCTATTCCTAGCCTCGCTATCACGTGGCACCGGCAACAAACCAGAGATGACAACTCTCTGTCTGTCCTGGCTTTTAACTTCCAGCCTAACTCCATAAACTTGTTTATTACCTCCACACCCCTTTTCCTACCTATGTCGTTGGCACCAATGTGCATCACGACTTCTGGCTGCTCACCCTCCCCCTTAAGGATCCTGAAGACACGATCCGAGACATCCCTGGCCCTGGCACCCGGGAGGCAACATACCTTCCGGGAGTCTCGCTCGCGACCACAGAATCTCCTATCTATTCCCCTAACCATTGAATCTCCTACAACTATTGCTTTTCTATTCTCCCCTCTTCCCTTCTGAGCCCCAGAGCCAGACTCCGTGCCAGAGACCTGACCGCTAGGGCCTTCCCCCGGTAGGTCATCCCCACCCAACAGCATCCAAAACGGTATACTTGTTTTGAAGGGGAACGGCCACGAGGGATCCCTGCACTGTCTGCCTGTTTGTTTTTTTTCCCCCGACTGTAACCCAGCTATTCTTGTCCTGTACCTTGGGTGTGGTTACCTCCCTGTAACTCTTCTCTCTCACCCCATCTGCCTCCCGGATGATCCGAAGTTCATCCATTTTCAGCTCCAGTTCCCTAACACGGTCTTTGAGGAGCTGAAGTTGGGTGCACTTCCCGCAGGTATAGTCAGTGGGGACACCGGTCGTATCGCTCACCATCCACATCCTACAGGAGGAGCATGTAACTGGCCTAGCCTCCATCCCCTCTTACCTTACAGAATATAGCTGCTGTGTGGACTAACTAGATCTCCGTCCTCCGACTCTACTCCCAGTCAGCTACACTTCCTGTAAACTCCTGGCTCTCTTCGCACTCTTTGCGGAAATGTGGGAAACAAAATGAAAGGAGCACCTTACTCCCTCCTCACCTAACTCCCTCGGTCACCAAACTCTCACTATCGCACTCAAAAAGCACCAAATTCAGCACTACCTCGGTCACCAAACTCTCACTATCGCTCTCAAAAAGCACCAAATTCAGCACTCAGTGCAAACACAGTCTGCACTGTAGGGGATCACTTTTATACTGTGAATCTAGCCTCTGAAAAACGGGCCTAATCCAATTAACTAATTAACAAGCTCCAGCTGCAAGTGCCTCGAAGTAGAAGCCTGTTTAAAGCTGATTGAAAATTCACCTTCTTCTAAACCAAACAGCAACTTTTCAGTTAATTAACTAAATAAAAGAAAGACTAAACTTTAGATAAAAATGAATGAAGCCTTATACTCCCTCGGTCACCAAACTCTCACTATCGCACGCAAAAAGCACCAAATTCAGCACTCAGTGCAAACACAGTAACACTCTGATATACCCCACACCTCTCACTGTAACACTCTGATATACCCCGCACCCCTCACAGTAACACAGATATATCCCACACCCCTCGCAGTAACGCTCTGATATACCCCACACCACTCACAGTAACGCTCTGATATACTCCACACCCCTCACTGTAACACTCTGATATACCCCACACCCCTCACTGTAACACTCTGATATACCCCACACCCCTCACTGTAACACTGATACACCCCTCACTGTAACACTCTGATATATCCCACACACCTCACTGTAACAGTCTGATATACCCCACACCCCTCACTGTAACACTGATATACCCCACACCCCTCACTGTAACACTGATATATCCCACAGCCATCACTGTAACACACTGTTATACCCCACACCCCTCACTGTAACACTGATATATCCCACATCCCTCACTGTAACACTCTGATATATCCCACACCCCTCACTGTAACACTCTGATTCACCCCACACCCCTCACTGTAACACTGATGTACCCCACACCCCTCACTGTAACACTCTGATATACCACTCACAGTAACACTCTGATATAACTCACACCCCTCACTGTAACACTGATATATCCCACACCCCTCACTGTAACACACTGATATACCCACACCCCTCACTGTAACACTCTGATATACCCCACACCCCTCACTGGAACTCTGATATATCCCACACCCCTCACTGTAACACTTTGATATACCCAACACCCCTCACTGGAACTCTGATATATCCCACACCCCTCACTGTAACACTCTGATATACCCCACACCCCTCACAGTAACACTCTGATATATCCCACACCCCTCACTCTAACACTCTGATATTACCCACACCCCTCACTGTAACACTGATATATCCCACATCCCTCACTGCAACACTCTGATATACCCCACACCCCTCACTGTAACACTCGGATATACCCCACACCTCTCACTGTAACTCTGATATACCCCACACACCTCACTGTAACACTCTGATATACCCCACACCCCTCACTGTAACACTCAGATATAGCCCACACCCCTCACAGTAACAGTGATATACCCCACATCCCTCACTGTAACACTCTGATATACCCCACACCCCTCACTGTAACACTAATATACCCCACACCCCTCACAGTAACACTCTGATATATCCCAAATTCCTCACTGTAACACTGATATATTCCACACCCCTCACAGTAACATTCTGATATATCCCACACCCCACACTGTAGCACTCTGATATACCCCACACCCCTCACTGAAACTGACTGATATACTCCACACCTCTCACTGTAATACTGTGATAGACACCTCACTGTAACACTGATAGCCCCCTCACAGTAACACTCTGATATACCCCACACCCCTCACTGTAACACTCTGATATACCCCCTACCCCTCACAGTAACACTCTGATATACCCCACATCCCTCACTGTAACACTCGTTGATACCCAACACCCATCACAGTAACACTCTGATATACTCCACACCCCTCACTGTAACACTCTGATATACCCCACACCCCTCACTGTAACACTGTTATACTCCACACCCCTCACTGTAATACACTGATATACCCCACACCCCTCACTAACACTGATATCCCCCTCACAGTAACACTCTGATATACCCCACACCCATCACAGTAACACTGATATGCCCCACACCCCTCACTGTAACACTGATATATCCCACACCCTCACTGTAACACTGATATGCCCCACACCCCTCACAGTAACACTCTGATATTCCCCACACCCCTCACTGTAACACTGATATACCCCACACCCCTCACAGTAACACTGATATATCCCACACCCCTCACTGTAACACTCTGATATACCCCACATCCCTCATTGTAACACTCTGATATACCCCACACCCCGCACTGTAATACACTGATATACCCCACACCCCTCACTAACACTGATATCCCCCTCACTGTAACACTCTGATATACCCCACACCCCTCACTGTAACACTCTGATATACCCCACACCCCTCACTGTAACACTCTGCTATACTCCACACCCCTCACTGTAACACTCAGATATAGCCCACAGCCCTCACAGTAACAGTGATATACCCCACATCCCTCACTGTAACACTCTGATATACCCCTCGCCTCTCACTGTAACACTCTGATATACCCCACAGCCCTCACTGTAACACTCTGATATACCCCACATCCTCACTGTAATACTCTGATATACACCACACCTGTCACTGTAACACTCTGATATACCCCACACCCCTCACTGTAACACTCTGATATACTCCACACCTGTCACTGTAACACTCTGATATACCCCACACCCCTCACTGTAACACTCTGATATACCCCACACCCCTCACTGTAACACTCTGATATACCCCACACCCTTCACTGTAATACTCTGATATACCCCACACCCCTCACTGTAACACTCTGATATATCCCACATCTCTCACTGTAACACACTGACATACCCCACACCCTTCACAGTAACACTCTGATATACCCCACACCCCTCACTGTAACACTCTGATATACCCCACATCTCTCACTGTAACACACTGTTATACCCCACACCCTTCACAGTAACACTCTGATATATCCCACACCCCTCACTCTAACACTCTGATATTACCCACACCCCTCACTGTAACACTCTTACATACGCCACATCCCTCACTGCAACACTCTGATATACCCGACACCCCTCACTGTAACACTCGGATATACCCCACACCTCTCACTGTAACTCTGATATACCCCACACACCTCACTGTAACACTCTGATATACCCCACACCCCTCACTGTAACACTCAGATATAGCCCACACCCCTCACAGTAACAGTGATATACCCCACATCCCTCACTGTAACACTCTGATATACCCCTCGCCTCTCACTGTAACACTCTGATATACCCCACACCCCTCACTGTAACACTGTTATACTCCACACCCCTCACTGTAATACACTGATATACCCCACACCCCTCACTAACACTGATATCCCCCTCACAGTAACACTCTGATATACCCCACACCCATCACAGTAACACTGATATGCCCCACACCCCTCACTGTAACACTGATATGCCCCACACCACTCACAGTAACACTCTGATATTCCCCACACCCCTCACTGTAACACTGATATACCCCACACCCCTCACAGTAACACTGATATATCCCACACCCCTCACTGTAACACTCTGATATACCCCACATCCCTCACTGTAACACTCTGATATACCCCACACCCCGCACTGTAATACACTGATATACCCCACACCCCTCACTAACACTGATATCCCCCTCACTGTAACACTCTGATATACCCCACACCCCTCACTGTAACACTCTGATGTACCCCACACCCCTCACTGTAACACTCTGCTATACTCCACACCCCTCACTGTAACACTCAGATATAGCCCACAGCCCTCACAGTAACAGTGATATACCCCACATCCCTCACTGTAACACTCTGATATACCCCTCGCCTCTCACTGTAACACTCTGATATACCCCACAGCCCTCACTGTAACACTCTGATATACCCCACATCCTCACTGTAATACTCTGATATACACCACACCTGTCACTGTAACACTCTGATATACCCCACACCCCTCACTGTAACACTCTGATATACTCCACACCTGTCACTGTAACACTCTGATATACCCCACACCCCTCACTGTAACACTCTGATATACCCCACACCCCTCACTGTAACACTCTGATATACCCCACACCCTTCACTGTAATACTCTGATATACCCCACACCCCTCACTGTAACACTCTGATATATCCCACATCTCTCCCTGTAACACACTGACATACCCCACACCCTTCACAGTAACACTCTGATATATCCCACACCCCTCACTGTAACACTCTGATATACCCCACATCTCTCACTGTAACACACTGTTATACCCCACACCCTTCACAGTAACACTCTGATATATCCCACACCCCTCACTCTAACACTCTGATATTACCCACACCCCTCACTGTAACACTCTTACATACGCCACATCCCTCACTGCAACACTCTGATATACCCGACACCCCTCACTGTAACACTCGGATATACCCCACACCTCTCACTGTAACTCTGATATACCCCACACACCTCACTGTAACACTCTGATATACCCCACACCCCTCACTGTAACACTCAGATATAGCCCACACCCCTCACAGTAACAGTGATATACCCCACATCCCTCACTGTAACACTCTGATATACCCCTCGCCTCTCACTGTAACACTCTGATATACCCCACAGCCCTCACTGTAACACTCTGATATACCCCACATCCTCACTGTAATACTCTGATATAGCCCACACCCCTCACTGTAACACTCTGATATACCCCACACCCCTCACTGTAACACTCTGATATACTCCACACCCGTCACTGTAACACTCTGATATATCCCACACCCCTCACTTTAACACTCTGATATACCCCACAGCCCTCACTGTAACACTCTGATATACCGCACACCCTTCACTGTAATACTCTGATATACCCCACACCCCTCACTGTAACACTATGATATATCCCACATCTCTCACTGTAACACACTGATCTACCCCACACCCTTCACAGTAACACTCTGATATATCCCACACCCCTCACTGTAACACTCTGATATACCCCACATCTCTCACTGTAACACACTGATATACCCCATACCCTTCACAGTAACACTCTGATATATCCCACACCCCTCACTCTAACACTCTGATATTACCCACACTCCTCACTGTAACACTCTGACATACGCCACATCCCTCACTGGAACACTCTGATATACCCGACACCCCTCACTGTAACACTCGGATATACCCCACACCTCTCACTGTAACTCTGATATACCCCACACCCCTCACTGTAACACTCTGATATATCCCACACCCCTCACTGTAACACTCTGATATACTCCACACCCCTCACTGTAACACTCTGATATACCCCACACCCCTCACTGTAGCACACTGATATACCCCACACCCTTCACAGTAACACTCTGATATATCCCACACCCCTCACTCTAACACTCTGATATTACCCACACCCCTCACTGTAACACTCTGACATACGCCACATCCCTCATTGTAACACTCTGATATATCCGACACCCCTCACTGTAACACTCGGATATACCCCACACCTCTCACTGTAACTCTGATATACCCCACACCCCTCACTGTAACACTCTGATATACCCCACACCCATCACAGTAACACTGATATGCCCCACACCCCTCACTGTAACACTGATATATCCCACACCCTCACTGTAACACTGATATGCCCCACACCCCTCACAGTAACACTCTGATATTCCCCACACCCCTCACAGTAACACTGATATGCCCCACACCCCTCACAGTAACACTGATATATCCCACACCCCTCACTGTAACACTCTGATATACCCCACACCCCTCACTGTAACACTCTGATATACCCCACACCCCGCACTGTAATACACTGATATACCCCACACCCCTCACTAACACTGATATCCCCCTCACAGTAACACTCTGATATACCCCACACCCCTCACTGTAACACTCTGATATACCCCACACCCCTCACTGTAACACTCAGATATAGCCCACACCCCTCACAGTAACAGTGATATACCCCACGTCCCTCACTGTAACACTCTGATATACCCCTCGCCTCTCACTGTAACACTCTGATATACCCCACAGCCCTCACTGTAACACTCTGATATACCCCACACCCCTCACTGTAACACTCTGATATACTCCACACCCGTCACTGTAACACTCTGATACACCCCACAACCCTCACTGTAACACTCTGATATACCCCACACCCCTCACTGTAACACTCTGATATACCCCACAGCCCTCACTGTAACACTCTGATATAACCCACACCCTTCACAGTAACTCTCTGATATATCCCACACCCCTCACTCTAACACTCTGATATTACCCACACCCCTCACTGTAACACTCTGACATACGCCACATCCCTCACTGCAACACTCTGATATACCCGATACCCCTCACTGTAACACTCGGATATACCCCACACCTCTCACTGTAACTCTGATATACCCCACACCCCTCACTGTAACACTCTGATATACCCCACACTCCTCACAGTAACACTCTGATATACCCCACACCCCTCACTGTAACACTCTGATATACTCCACACCCCTCACTGTAACACTCTGATATACCCCACACCCCTCACTGTAACACTCGGATATACCCCGCACCCCTCACTGTAACACTCTGATATACTCCACAACCCTCACTGCAACACTCTGATATACCCCACACCCCTCACTGTAACCCTCTGATATACCCCACACCCCTCACAGTAACACTCTGATATACCCCACACCCCTCACTGTAACACTCTGATATTCCCCACACCCCTCACTGTAACACTCAGATATAGCCCACACCCCTCACAGTAACAGTGATATACCCCACATCCCTCACTGTAACACTCTGATATACCCCTCGCCTCTCACTGTAACAATCTGATATACCCCACAGCCCTCACTGTAACACTCTGATATACCCCACACCCCTCACTGTAACACTGATATACCCCACACCCTTCACTGTAACACTGATATACCCCGCACCCCTCACTGTAACACTGATATACCCCACACCCCTCACTGTAACACTGATATACCCCACACCCCTCACTGTAACACTCTGATATACCCCACACCCCTCAGTGTAACACTCTGATATACCCCACACCCCTCACTGTAACACTGATATACCCCACACCCCTCACTGTAACACTGATATACCCCACACCCCTCACTGTAACACTGATATACCCCACACCCCTCACTGTGACACTGATATACCCCACACCCCTCACTGTAACACTCTGATATACCCCACACCCCTCACAGTAACACTCTGATATACCCCACACCCGTCACTGTAACACTGATTTACCCCACACCCCTCACTGTAACACTGATATACCCCACACCCCTCACTGTAACGCTGATATACCCCATACCCCTCACTGTAACACTGATATACCCCACACCCCTCACTGTAACACTCTGATATACTCCACACCCGTCACTGTAACACTCTGATATACCCCACACCCCTCACTGTAACACTCTGATATACCCCACACCCCTCACTGTAACACTCAGATATAGCCCACACCCCTCACAGTAACAGTGATATAACCCACATCCCTCACTGTAACACTCTGATATACCCCTCGCCTCTCACTGTAACACTCTGATATACCCCACAGCCCTCACTGTAACACTCTGATATACCCCACATCCTCACTGTAATACTCTGATATACACCACACCCCTCACTGTAACACTCTGATATACCCCACACCCCTCACTGTAACACTCTGATATACTCCACACCCGTCACTGTAACACTCTGATATACCCCACAACCCTCACTGTAACACTCTGATATACCCCACACCCCTCACTGTAACACTCTGATATACCCCACAGCCCTCACTGTAACACTCTGATATAACCCACACCCTTCACAGTAACTCTCTGATATATCCCACACCCCTCACTCTAACACTCTGATATTACCCACACCCCTCACTGTAACACTCTGACATACGCCACATCCCTCACTGCAACACTCTGATATACCCGACACCCCTCACTGTAACACTCGGATATACCCCACACCTCTCACTGTAACTCTGATATACCCCACACCCCTCACTGTGACACTCTGATATACCCCACACTCCTCACAGTAACACTCTGATATACCCCACACCCCTCACTGTAACACTCTGATATACTCCACACCCCTCACTGTAACACTCTGATATACCCCACACCCCTCACTGTAACACTCGGACATACCCCGCACCCCTCACTGTAACACTCTGATATACTCCACAACCCTCACTGTAACACTCTGATATACCCCACACCCCTCACTGTAACCCTCTGATATACCCCACACCCCTCACAGTAACACTCTGATATACCCCACACCCCTCACTGTAACACTCTGATATTCCCCACACCCCTCACTGTAACACTCAGATATAGCCCACACCCCTCACAGTAACAGTGATATACCCCACATCCCTCACTGTAACACTCTGATATACCCCTCGCCTCTCACTGTAACAATCTGATATACCCCACAGCCCTCACTGTAACACTCTGATATACCCCACACCCCTCACTGTAACACTGATATACCCCACACCCTTCACTGTAACACTGATATACCCCGCACCCCTCACTGTAACACTGATATACCCCACACCCCTCACTGTAACACTGATATACCCCACACCCCTCACTGTAACACTCTGATATACCCCACACCCCTCAGTGTAACACTCTGATATACCCCCCACCCCTCACTGTAACACTGATATACCCCACACCCCTCACTGTAACACTGATATACCCCACACCCCTCACTGTAACACTGATATACCCCACACCCCTCACTGTAACACTCTGATATACCCCACATCTCTCACTGTAACACACTGATATACCCCACACCCTTCACAGTAACTCTCTGATATATCCCACACCCCTCACTCTAACACTCTGATATTACCCACATCCCTCACTGTAACACTCTTACATACGCCACATCCCTCACTGCAACACTCTGATAATACCGACACCCCTCACTGTAACACTCGGATATACTCCACAACCCTCACTGTAACACTCTGATATACCCCACACCCCTCACTGTAACACTCTGATATACCCCACACCCCTCACAGTAACACTCTGATATACCCCACACCCCTCACTGTAACACTCTGATATTCCCCACACCCCTCACTGTAGCACTCAGATATAGCCCACACCCCTCACAGTAACAGTGATATACCCCACATCCCTCACTGTAACACTCTGATATACCACTCGCCTCTCACTGTAACAATCTGATATACCCCACAGCCCTCACTGTAACACTCTGATATACCCCACACCCTTCACTGTAACACTGATATACCCCGCACCCCTCACTGTAACACTGATATACCCCACACCCCTCACTGTAACACTGATATACCCCATACCCCTCACTGTAACACTCTGATATACCCCACACCCCTCAGTGTAACACTCTGATATACCCCACACCCCTCACTGTACCACTGATATACCCCACACCCTTCACTGTAACACTGATATACCCCGCACCCCTCACTGTAACACTGATATACCTCACACCCCTCACTGTAACACTGATATACCCCACACCCCTCACTGTGACACTGATATACCCCACACCCCTCACTGTAACACTCTGATATACCCCACACCCCTCACAGTAACACTCTGATATACCCCACACCCGTCACTGTAACACTGATATACCCCACACCCCTCACTGTAACACTGATATACCCCACACCCCTCACTGTAACACTGATATACCCCATACCCTTCACTGTAACACTGATATACCCCACACCCCTCACTGTAACACTCTGATATACCCCACACCCCTCACTGTAACACTCTGATATACCCCACACCCCTCACTGTAACACTGATATACCCCACGCCCCTCACTGTAACACTGATATACCCCACACCCCTCACTGTAACACTGATATACCCCACACCCGTCCCTGTAACACTCTAATATACCCCACACCCCTCTCTGTAACACTGATATACCCCACACCCCTCTCTGTAACACTGATATACCCCACACCCCTCACTGTAACACTGATATACCCCACACCCCTCACTGTAACACTGATATACCCCACACCCCTCACTGTGACACTGATATACCCCACACCCCTCACTGTAACACTCTGATATACCCCACACCCCTCACAGTAACACTCTGATATACCCCACACCCCTCACTGTAACACTGATATACCCCACACCCCTCACTGTAACACTGATATACCCCACACCCCTCACAGTAACACTCTGATATACCCCACACCCCTCACTGTAACACTCTGATATACCCCACACCCCTCACTGTAACACTCTGATATACCCCACACCCCTCACAGTAACACTCTGATATACCCCACACCCCTCACTGTAACACTGATATACCCCACACCCCTCACTGTAACACTGATATACCCCACACCCCTCACTGTAACACTGATATACCCCACACCCCTCACTGTAACACTGATATACCCCACACCCCTCACTGTAACACTGATATACCCCACACCCCTCAGTGTAACACTGATATACCCCACACCCCTCACTGTAACACTCTGATATACCCCACACCCCTCACTGTAACACTCTGATATACCCCACACCCCTCACTGTAACACTGATATACCCCACACCCCTCACTGTAACACTGATATACCCCACACCCCTCACTGTAACACTCTGATATACCCCACACCCCTCACTGTAACACTGATATACCCCACACCCCTCACTGTAACACTGATATACCCCACACCCCTCACTGTAACACTGATATACCCCACACCCCTCACTGTAACACTGATATACCCCACACCCCTCACTGTAACACTGATATACCCCACACCCCTCACTGTAACACTGATATACCCCACACCCCTCACAGTAACACTGATATACCCCACACCCCTCACTGTAACACTGATATACCCCACACCCCTCACTGTAACACTCTGATATACCCCACACCCCTCACTGTAACACTCTGATATACCCCACACCCCTCACTGTAACACTGATATACCCCACACCCCTCACTGTAACACTGATATACCCCACACCCCTCACTGTAACACTCTGATATACCCCACACCCCTCACTGTAACACTGATATACCCCACACCCCTCACTGTAACACTGATATACCCCACACCCCTCACTGTAACACTGATATACCCCACACCCCTCACTGTAACACTCTGATATACCCCACACCCCTCACTGTAACACTCTGATATTACCCACACCCCTCACTGTAACACTCTTACATACGCCACATCCCTCACTGCAACACTCTGATATACCCGACACCCCTCACTGTAACACTCGGATATACCCCACACCTCTCACTGTAACTCAGATATACCCCACACACCTCACTGTAACACTCTGATATACCCCACACCCCTCACTGTAACACTCAGATATAGCCCACACCCCTCACAGTAACAGTGATATACCCCACATCCCTCACTGTAACACTCTGATATACCCCTCGCCTCTCACTGTAACACTCTGATATACCCCACAGCCCTCACTGTAACACTCTGATATACCCCACATCCTCACTGTAATACTCTGATATACCCCACACCCCTCACTGTAACACTCTGATATACCCCACACCCCTCACTGTAACACTCTGATATACTCCACACCCGTCACTGTAACACTCTGATATACCCCACACCCCTCACTTTAACACTCTGATATACCCCACAGCCCTCACTGTAACACTCTGATATACCGCACACCCTTCACTGTAATACTCTGATATACCCCACACCCCTCAGTGTAACACTCTGATATATCCCACATCTCTCACTGTAACACACTGATATACCCCACACCCTTCACAGTAACACTCTGATATATCCCACACCCCTCACTGTAACACTCTGATATACCCCACATCTCTCACTGTAACACACTGATATACCCCATACCCTTCACAGTAACACTCTGATATATCCCACACCCCTCACTCTAACACACTGATATTACCCACACCCCTCACTGTAACACTCTGACATACGCCACATCCCTCACTGGAACACTCTGATATACCCGACACCCCTCACTGTAACACTCGGATATACCCCTTACCTCTCACTGTAACTCTGATATACCCCACACCCCTCACTGTAAAACTCTGATATATCCCACACCCCTCACTGTAACACTCTGATATACTCCACACCCCTCACTGTAACACTCTGATATACCCCACACCCCTCACTGTAACACACTGATATACCCCACACCCTTCACAGTAACACTCTGATATATCCCACACCCCTCACTCTAACACTCTGATATTACCCACACCCCTCACTGTAACACTCTGACATACGCCACATCCCTCATTGTAACACTCTGATATATCCGACACCCCTCACTGTAACACTCTGATATACCCCACACCCATCACAGTAACACTGATATACCCCACACCTCTCACTGTAACTCTGATATACCCCACACCCCTCACTGTAACACTCTGATATACCCCACACCCATCACAGTAACACTGATATGCCCCACACCCCTCACTGTAACACTGATATATCCCACACCCTCACTGTAACACTGATATGCCCCACACCCCTCACAGTAACACTCTGATATTCCCCACACCCCTCACTGTAACACTGATATACCCCACACCCCTCACAGTAACACTGATATATCCCACACCCCTCACTGTAACACTCTGATATACCCCACACCACTCACTGTAACACTCTGATATACCCCACACCCCGCACTGTAATACACTGATATACCCCACACCCCTCACTAACACTGATATCCCCCTCACAGTAACACTCTGATATACCCCACACCCCTCACTGTAACACTCTGATATACCCCACACCCCTCACTGTAACACTCAGATATAGCCCACACCCCTCACAGTAACAGTGATATACCCCACATCCCTCACTGTAACACTCTGATATACCCCTCGCCTCTCACTGTAACACTCTGATATACCCCACAGCCCTCACTGTAACACTCTGATATACCCCACATCCTCACTGTAATACTCTGATATACACCACACCCCTCACTGTAACACTCTGATATACCCCACACCCCTCACTGTAACACTCTGATATACTCCACACCCGTCACTGTAACACTCTGATATACCCCACAACCCTCACTGTAACACTCTGATATACCCCACACCCCTCACTGTAACACTCTGATATACCCCACAGCCCTCACTGTAACACTCTGATATAACCCACACCCTTCACAGTAACTCTCTGATATATCCCACACCCCTCACTCTAACACTCTGATATTACCCACACCCCTCACTGTAACACTCTGACATACGCCACATCCCTCACTGCAACACTCTGATATACCCGACACCCCTCACTGTAACACTCGGATATACCCCACACCTCTCACTGTAACTCTGATATACCCCACACCCCTCACTGTAACACTCTGATATACCCCACACTCCTCACAGTAACACTCTGATATACCCCACACCCCTCACTGTAACACTCTGATATACTCCACACCCCTCACTGTAACACTCTGATATACCCCACACCCCTCACTGTAACACTCGGATATACCCCGCACCCCTCACTGTAACACTCTGATATACTCCACAACCCTCACTGTAACACTCTGATATACCCCACACCCCTCACTGTAACCCTCTGATATACCCCACACCCCTCACAGTAACACTCTGATATACCCCACACCCCTCACTGTAACACTCTGATATTCCCCACACCCCTCACTGTAACACTCAGATATAGCCCACACCCCTCACAGTAACAGTGATATACCCCACATCCCTCACTGTAACACTCTGATATACCCCTCGCCTCTCACTGTAACAATCTGATATACCCCACAGCCCTCACTGTAACACTCTGATATACCCCACACCCCTCACTGTAACACTGATATACACCACACCCTTCACTGTAACACTGATATACCCCGCACCCCTCACTGTAACACTGATATACCCCACACCCCTCACTGTAACACTGATATACCCCACACCCCTCACTGTAACACTCTGATATACCCCACACCCCTCAGTGTAACACTCTGATATACCCCACACCCCTCACTGTAACACTGATATACCCCACACCCCTCACTGTAACACTGATATACCCCACACCCCTCACTGTAACACTGATATACCCCACACCCCTCACTGTAACACTGATATACCCCACACCCCTCACTGTAACACTCTGATATACTCCACACCCGTCACTGTAACACTCTGATATACCCCACACCCCTCACTGTAACACTGATATACCCCACAGCCCTCACTGTAACACTCTGATATAACCCACACCCTTCACTGTAATACTCTGATATACCCCACACCCCTCACTGTAACACTCTGATATATCCCACATCTCTCAATGTAACACACTGATATACCCCACACCCTTCACAGTAACACTCTGATATATCCCACACCCCTCACTGTAACACTCTGATATACCCCACATCTCTCACTGTAACACACTGATATACCCCACACCCTTCACAGTAACTCTCTGATATATCCCACACCCCTCACTCTAACACTCTGATATTACCCACATCCCTCACTGTAACACTCTTACATACGCCACATCCCTCACTGCAACACTCTGATAATACCGACACCCCTCACTGTAACACTCGGATATACTCCACAACCCTCACTGTAACACTCTGATATACCCCACACCCCTCACTGTAACACTCTGATATACCCCACACCCCTCACAGTAACACTCTGATATACCCCACACCCCTCACTGTAACACTCTGATATTCCCCACACCCCTCACTGTAGCACTCAGATATAGCCCACACCCCTCACAGTAACAGTGATATACCCCACATCCCTCACTGTAACACTCTGATATACCACTTGCCTCTCACTGTAACAATCTGATATACCCCACAGCCCTCACTGTAACACTCTGATATACCCCACACCCTTCACTGTAACACTGATATACCCCGCACCCCTCACTGTAACACTGATATACCCCACACCCCTCACTGTAACACTGATATACCCCACACCCCTCACTGTAACACTCTGATATACCCCACACCCCTCAGTGTAACACTCTGATATACCCCACACCCCTCACTGTACCACTGATATACCCCACACCCTTCACTGTAACACTGATATACCCCGCACCCCTCACTGTAACACTGATATACCTCACACCCCTCACTGTAACACTGATATACCCCACACCCCTCACTGTAACAATGATATACCCCACACCCCTCACTGTGACACTGATATACCCCACACCCCTCACTGTAACACTCTGATATACCCCACACCCCTCACAGTAACACTCTGATATACCCCACACCCGTCACTGTAACACTGATATACCCCACACCCCTCACTGTAACACTGATATACCCCACACCCCTCACTGTAACACTGATATACCCCATACCCCTCACTGTAACACTAATATACCCCACACCCCTCACTGTAACACTCTGATATACCCCACACCCCTCACTGTAACACTCTGATATACCCCACACCCCTCACTGTAACACTGATATACCCCACGCCCCTCACTGTAACACTGATATACCCCACACCCCTCACTGTAACACTGATATACCCCACACCCGTCCCTGTAACACTCTAATATACCCCACACCCCTCTCTGTAACACTGATATACCCCACACCCCTCTCTGTAACACTGATATACCCCACACCCCTCACTGTAACACTGATATACCCCACACCCCTCACTGTAACACTGATATACCCCACACCCCTCACTGTGACACTGATATACCCCACACCCCTCACTGTAACACTCTGATATACCCCACACCCCTCACAGTAACACTCTGATATACCCCACACCCCTCACTGTAACACTGATATACCCCACACCCCTCACTGTAACACTGATATACCCCACACCCCTCACAGTAACACTCTGATATACCCCACACCCCTCACTGTAACACTCTGATATACCCCACACCCCTCACTGTAACACTCTGATATACCCCACACCCCTCACAGTAACACTCTGATATACCCCACACCCCTCACTGTAACACTGATATACCCCACACCCCTCACTGTAACACTGATATACCCCACACCCCTCACTGTAACACTGATATACCCCACACCCCTCACTGTAACACTGATATACCCCACACCCCTCACTGTAACACTGATATACCCCACACCCCTCAGTGTAACACTGATATACCCCACACCCCTCACTGTAACACTCTGATATACCCCACACCCCTCACTGTAACACTCTGATATACCCCACACCCCTCACTGTAACACTGATATACCCCACACACCTCACTGTAACACTGATATACCCCACACCCCTCACTGTAACACTGATATACCCCACACCCCTCACTGTGACACTGATATACCCCACACCCCTCACTGTAACACTCTGATATACCCCACACCCCTCACAGTAACACTCTGATATACCCCACACCCCTCACTGTAACACTGATATACCCCACACCCCTCACTGTAACACTGATATACCCCACACCCCTCACAGTAACACTCTGATATACCCCACACCCCTCACTGTAACACTCTGATATACCCCACACCCCTCACTGTAACACTCTGATATACCCCACACCCCTCACAGTAACACTCTGATATACCCCACACCCCTCACTGTAACACTGATATACCCCACACCCCTCACTGTAACACTGATATACCCCACACCCCTCACTGTAACACTGATATACCCCACACCCCTCACTGTAACACTGATATACCCCACACCCCTCACTGTAACACTGATATACCCCACACCCCTCAGTGTAACACTGATATACCCCACACCCCTCACTGTAACACTCTGATATACCCCACACCCCTCACTGTAACACTCTGATATACCCCACACCCCTCACTGTAACACTGATATACCCCACACACCTCACTGTAACACTGATATACCCCACACCCCTCACTGTAACACTCTGATATACCCCACACCCCTCACTGTAACACTGATATACCCCACACCCCTCACTGTAACACTGATATACCCCACACCCCTCACTGTAACACTGATATACCCCACACCCCTCACTGTAACACTGATATACCCCACACCCCTCACTGTAACACTGATATACCCCACACCCCTCAGTGTAACACTGATATACCCCACACCCCTCACAGTAACACTCTGATATACCCCACACCCCTCACTGTAACACTCTGATATACCCCACACCCCTCACTGTAACACTCTGATATACCCCACACCCCTCACAGTAACACTCTGATATACCCCACACCCCTCACTGTAACACTGATATACCCCACACCCCTCACTGTAACACTGATATACCCCACACCCCTCACTGTAACACTGATATACCCCACACCCCTCACTGTAACACTGATATACCCCACACCCCTCACTGTAACACTGATATACCCCACACCCCTCAGTGTAACACTGATATACCCCACACCCCTCACTGTAACACTCTGATATACCCCACACCCCTCACTGTAACACTCTGATATACCCCACACCCCTCACTGTAACACTGATATACCCCACACACCTCACTGTAACACTGATATACCCCACACCCCTCACTGTAACACTGATATACCCCACACCCCTCACTGTGACACTGATATACCCCACACCCCTCACTGTAACACTCTGATATACCCCACACCCCTCACAGTAACACTCTGATATACCCCACACCCCTCACTGTAACACTGATATACCCCACACCCCTCACTGTAACACTGATATACCCCACACCCCTCACAGTAACACTCTGATATACCCCACACCCCTCACTGTAACACTCTGATATACCCCACACCCCTCACTGTAACACTCTGATATACCCCACACCCCTCACAGTAACACTCTGATATACCCCACACCCCTCACTGTAACACTGATATACCCCACACCCCTCACTGTAACACTGATATACCCCACACCCCTCACTGTAACACTGATATACCCCACACCCCTCACTGTAACACTGATATACCCCACACCCCTCACTGTAACACTGATATACCCCACACCCCTCAGTGTAACACTGATATACCCCACACCCCTCACTGTAACACTCTGATATACCCCACACCCCTCACTGTAACACTCTGATATACCCCACACCCCTCACTGTAACACTGATATACCCCACACACCTCACTGTAACACTGATATACCCCACACCCCTCACTGTAACACTCTGATATACCCCACACCCCTCACTGTAACACTGATATACCCCACACCCCTCACTGTAACACTGATATACCCCACACCCCTCACTGTAACACTGATATACCCCACACCCCTCACTGTAACACTGATATACCCCACACCCCTCACTGTAACACTGATATACCCCACACCCCTCACTGTAACACTGATATACCCCACACCCCTCACTGTAACACTGATATACCCCACACCCCTCACTGTAACACTGATATACCCCACACCCCTCACTGTAACACTCTGATATACCCCACACCTCTCACTGTAACACTCTGATATACCCCACACCCCTCACTGTAACACTGATATACCCCACACCCCTCACTGTAACACTGATATACCCCACACCCCTCACTGTAACACTCTGATATACCCCACACCCCTCACTGTAACACTGATATACCCCACACCCCTCACTGTAACACTCTGATATACCCCACACCCCTCACTGTAACACTGATATACCCCACACCCGTCACTGTAACACTGATATACCCCACACCCCTCACTGTAACACTGATATTCCCCACACCCCTCACTGTAACACTCTGATATACCCACACCCCTCAGTGTAACACTGATATACCCCACACCCCTCACTGTAACACTGATATACCCCACACCACTCACTGTAACACTCTGATATACCCACACCCGTCACTGTAACACTGATATATCTCACACCTTCTCACTTAAGAAATTAACAGTTTGGTGTTTGTGTTCATTTTCGCAGTGAAGAAAACAAACAGTTCCTGTCAAACAGAGGAAAAGGTAAGTGACTGGTGGTTAAAAACAAACTATCTTCTGCACATATCATATTTGGGGAGTGTGTTTAATGCTGGTTACTCACAGACTGTACTTTATATGTTCAGCATTCGGCACTGAGATGCACAGCCTAGTCCTGTCCTCAGTATCTACGACGTTTGCTCCACTTTACTGAACCTCTCTGATGTTATAAATATTTCTGTCTCTCTCTCTCTCTCTCTCTCCTGTCACCCTTCCTCTTCTCTTTGGTCATCCTCACTCTCCCTCCCATCCGTCACTCTTTCTGAACCTCCTCCCTTCCCCCTCTCTCCGTGCTCTCTCCCTCGCCCACACTCTCTACCTCCCTCCATCCCCCGTTCTCTCTCTCTCTCTCTCTCCTTCCCCCAATCTCGCTCACTTCCTCTCTTCCACCCTCTCTCCCCCCCTCTGTCCCTCTTGTCCTGCTGTCTCTCTCTCCCCCTTCTCTGCGCTCTCCCTTTCCCCTATCTCCCTCCCTCCATCCTCCTCTCTCTCTCTCTCTCTTCCCCCCTCCCTCCTCTCTCTCTCTCCCCTCCCTCCACTCTCTCTCTTCCCTCTCTCCTCTCTCTCTTCCCTCTCTCCTCTCTCTCTTCCCTCACTCCTCTCTCTCTCTATCTATCTCTTCCCTCTCTCTCTCTCACTTCCCTCCCTCCACTCTCTCTCTCTCTTTTCCCTCCCACCCTCCCTGCTCTCTCCCTCCCTCCCCGCTATCTCCCTCCCTCCCCGCTCTCTTTCCCTCCCTCCCCCGTGCTCTCTCCCTCCTTCCCCGCTCTATCTCTCTCCCTCCCCCCGCTCTCTCTCTCCCTCCCTCCCCCCCGTGCTCTCTCCCTCCCACCCCCCACGCTCTCTCCCTCCCTCCCCGCTCTCTCTCCCTCCCTCCCTCCCCCCCGCACTCTCTCTCTCCCTCCCTCCCCCCGTGCGCTCTCCCTCCCTTCCCCCCGCGCTCTCTCCCTCCCCCCGCGCTCTCTCCCTCCCTCCCCCCCGCACTCTCTCCCTCCCCCGCACTCTCTCCCTCCCTCCCTTCCCGCTCTCTCTCCCCCTCCTCCTCTCTCTCTCCCGCTCCACCTCTCTCTCTCCCCCTCCCCCTCTCTCTCTCTCTCTCTCTCTGTCCCTCCCTCTCTCACTCTCTCTCTCCCTCACAGACAGCCTCTTGGTGCCGGACATGTCACTGATGCTCGGTCAGTCTGTCTTTACCACCGTCACCAAGACCAATAACACCTTTGGCTTCACCATTGCCGGTGGAAACCGTCCGACGGAGCTGCTGCAGATCGTCAGTGTGGTGATGGACGGTCCGGCCGATCGGAGCGGAGACGTGCAAGTCCGTGAGTAACCCTAAGTGCGTCATTTGGGGTTGTGCAAAAGCCAATAAAGTCCCTGATTATTCACAAAAACAGAAAATACTGGACAATCTCAGCAGGTGTGACAGCTTCTCCGGAGAGAAAAGGGAGCGAACGTTTCGAGTCTGGATGACTCTCTGTCAATGCTCAGCTTGAGATTGTTCAGTATTTCCTGTTTTTGTTTCTGATTCCAGCATCGGCAGTAATTTGCTTTTATTATCCTGATTGTTCAGCCTGAGCTGTGACATTTCCTCGGAAGCTTCCCCAATCTCTTTGTGGGTAAGGGGAGGTTTGGGGTGGGGGGATTGCCATTTGAGGTTCAGATTCGTAATGGGCAGTGAACTAATCCTCAACACATTCAAACTGAGCATCCACTGTCACAGGAGTCTCAAAAAGCGGTTTACGCCAGTGGGAATTTCTGTGGAGATTGCCATCCAGACCTGGGACTGCGCACCCCAAAACTGCCCACTCTTGGCACTGCCCTCCCCAGAACAATCCTCTGGCCACTGCCCCCAGGCACTGCTCCCCCTGGCAATGTTCCCCCCGCCCTCTAGTACTGCCCCCCTGACATTGCCTGGGCACTGACCCCAATGCTGGACACAGGGCCGGTCTCCATATCCCACTGGGAAGACTGTGCACGTTTCTGGTTTCCATTTTGCACTGGGGATATTGAGCGCCTTTCCGGTCTCCATATCCTATTGGGAGTACTGTGCACAGTTCCGATCTCCACATCCCAATAGAAATACTGTGCATTTTCCAGCTCCATATTCTGTTGTGAATACTGTGCACAGTTGTTGGTCTCTAAATCCCACTGGGAGCACTGTGCACAGTTGTTGGTCTCTAAATCCCACTGGGAATACTGCGCACAATCCAGTTCCCTACCCCATTGGGAATACTGTGCACAGTCCAGTTCCCTACCCCAATGGGAATACTGTGCACAGTTCCAGCCTCCATAATCCCACTGGGAATACTGTGCACAGTTCCGGTCTCAGATCCTATTGGGAATATGTGCACATTCCCGGCTTTATTAAATTGAAGAAAGATAGCACGGAACAGGACAGGTTTCTAACGGTCAGGAACGATCGATTAGAGTGGGCCATCTCTAGATCTGGTGTGGGGAGAGCAACCTGATCATGATCTTCAACACGCTAAGAGTGCATCGATGGGCTTGATGAGAAGAGGTTCTCATATGTCTTGGAGACCAGAGCTAGGCAGTTCTGGGCCAGACACCAGTGGCTCGGATACTGGACAGAAACCCCAATATTTTATTTAATTCTGTAAGACTGTGAGGAAAGAATACCTCTCTCCGGGAGAGATTGCGCGAATAAATCGGAATAAGGTATATTCAAACAAACGTTATTGCTCAAACACTATTAAAATCTTTCACAGCACATGAGGAAAAGAACTTACAATTACCCCTTAAACAACGTTAATCAATAGAGTGACATAATCATACAATCATAGAATTTACAGTGCAGAAAGCGTCCATTCGGCCCATCGAGTCTGCACCAGCCCTTACAAAGAGCACCCTACTGAAGCCCACATCTACCCTATGCCCGTAACTCAGTA